>NC_086258.1:10753758-10826258 GCF_021018805.1 Prinia subflava
CCATGCCTTTGTGAACACCCATTTTCTGGAATCTGTTTAAACCACAACGGTCTGTTGTAATTATTTATCAAGGTACAAATCATTAATGCAAAATTTCTGCAGGCCCTGAAGCAAAAAAAGTTAATAAAATATAATGCCACTAAATTAAACATTTTAAACTTTCACAATAGAGTAACTACTAAGAAAAAATAAAGGAAAATCTATGTCAAACAGAACTTGATGAATAATTGTAATAAATAATGTATTTTTTAAGAATTTCTCATGAACATTTTTCAATGTCATTAATTATTTACAATTATTCACCATATCATTTCTGAGAAGAGTTTTCGGACTCTCACTTGTTTGCTGACAGTTTGTTCAGGTAATTAATATTCAGACCTTTCCAGGCAGTGTTTGTCTCCTGCAGTGAGTGTGGTGCACTCCGGGCTGGGGAGGCTCAGCTGCCACTTTGCAGCAGCTCCCGGGGGACAGGGAGGGCACTGGCTCCATGGACATGGCCTGGGCAATGCCTGGACGGGATTCTCCCACGTGAGGCTTTCACCCCTGGGAGCAGGGGATACTTCTCAGGCTCTGCTCTCTCTGAGCAGCTCTTTGCTTCCACCACTCATGCTCGCTGAGCTCTCCTTTGGCCTTTGGCACCCTGGATCAGATTCACAACCCCACAGCTCTGCCCAACCTGACCTTACAGACCCCAGCACAGTCCTGCAGACAAAACCAGAAGCAAGGTTTGAATGTGTTCCCACAAGATTTAATCACCTGAATATGTGTCCATGCAGCCCAAGTGAGTTTGCTCTCCATTAAGTTAATCTCAATGACTCTTGCTATCCTCAAACACATCTGAGTGTCCCTTCATGTTTTACTTGGAACAGTTGTTAATTGCTCTGACACTGTTGTTCTACTCAGATTTGGTGTCCCTTTCTCATTTGGATGCACCACCTTTGGTTGGGAGGAGACTTTGAAGCTACTCTCTTTAATTGTAATTCAACTACTTGTGATATTTTGGTACCAATTAATATTGATTTTACAATTGGTTTACAGAGATGTTGTTTTATTACTAATATATTTAATGTGCAAATCAATAAGAACACTTGTTTGGCTCTCTCCCTAGAAGGTAATAAAATCAAATATCTCAAGAGTAAAATGCTATCTGATCCATAAATGGCAGCAGCAGATGCTTAATGTAATAGTTAAAGACTATGCAGCATTCTTGGCACCTTCCACGCGTTTTCCACACACACTGTAGTAAAGTGACACTCAATAACTTCCTAGTTACAAAAAGTTTAGCAAATTTGTTGGCACCACATCAGCCTTAATGAAGGCTTTAGTGTCAAGGAATGATGTTACATGGACAAAGTGGATATTCCCTCCTGCTCCATGGGCAGAGCTCCTTTGGGTTTCCCAAATGGAGATTCCACAGCAGAAGACAAAAGCTCTTCACGTCTCTCCTGCTTCCTGAACCCCAGTGGATGGTGAGCAATTTTGTGGAAAAAGCTCCTGAAAGGGGAGAGGCAGAGGGGCTGCCCCAGACTGACAGCTGTCCAACCTATTGGAGGGATTTAAAGCTCTGCAGATGCTTCTGGGAGCCATTTGCAGAGGAAACCCTCAAAATGAAGTTGAATCCACCCAACATTTTAAACAAAAAGAAATATCAAAGTTCTCTGCAGAAGGAAATGCTGAAGAACACTGACAACTACTCAGGTCTTTAGATCAATTATTCTCAATCCAGTAAAAATACTGCCCAACTGCTCCAAAGAAAGACCAACTGGATTGATGCATTTTGGCTTTAAATCCCCACTGTGATTGGATTTGCCTTCTCTCACAAAGGACTTCAGATTGGCAAAGCTGCCTCCTCCAGCAGAAAAGCCTTCCATGCATTTTTCCAGTGCTGCAGGTTTATTGGACCTGCCACGCTCCTGCTTTCCCCAGAAGCCAGTGAGGAGTGCCCCAGCCCAGAGCCCCTGGCTCACACCGTGGCTCTCCAGGGCCTTGTTGTCACTTTGAGTCTGAAGATGTAATTCCCTGCAATTAACCCAAGGACACGGAGTTCCCATGAGTGACCCCACACTGCTGCCTCTCTCTGAAGGGCCTCTGGAGAGACCAAGGACCATTTTGCCCAGGAGCTGCTCCAGCTGCCCAGTGCTGGGTGGGATTGGGAGCCCCCTCACACAGACAGACTCTCTGGGCGATGGCAGCTCACTGTGTCCCCTGAGTGTCACAGCCCCCTGCACAGACACCATGCCTGCAGCTCCTGCCTGAGGAGCACGAGGGGCTGCACATGAGCTCTGGCAGTGTCCCTGGCTCTCGCTGGCACAGCAGGCATGGGGGCCCAGCAGCACCTAAAGCACATTTGGGCATTCCCCACCTTGTAACCAGAGTGCCCAGCTTGTGTTCTATTGCCACTGTCCCACAAGGAGGCCTGTTGTTACTGCCCTAAGAGTTATTACTTTCATGTTTTTAATAAAAGATGCAATTGAAGTGGATGTGGACGTGTCCTCCCGTGTAGCAGCAGCAGCTGCCAACAGCCCGGCACTCTTGTTCTTCTTCCATCATCTCTTGTCCCAGACAGGTGCGATGGGATGACTGCCATTGCAAGAAGTCGTAAAGTATAAAATGCTTCATTTGCTCATGAAATGGAAATTTGAATGGCCAGGGAAGGCCCTTGCAGTGTGTGCTGCTTCACAGGCAGCCCTGGGGTGGGCATTGTCCTGCTGCCTGCAGGGCAGGGACCCATCAGGGACCTGCTCCAAGGCGTGCAGGGGCTCCAAACAGGTTCCTGCCCCAAGTGCTTGGAAGGGAAAGGAGAGGGCTTGAGAATTCAGGTTTTAGGAGACACTCAAAAAGTGGCTTGTGGCAAGAGGGGGCCTGATGACACAACCTGCATGCTGAGCCCCCACACCCCGCCAGGCTCAGTGTGGCCCGCAGTCACACTCCCTGGGCAGAGATGGGTGAGCATGTCCTGGCTGGGGTGCAGAGCCCACAGTCCCATCTGGAATATGCAATGTGGAGACAATAGAGCAAAGTGTAACCACTGTTTACAGAAAAAATTGTCAAGGATTTATTTATTGGAAGTGACTGAGGAATATGAATTCTACACTCCATTTAAAATGCTTTTTATTTCTCTCAGCCTTGGGGCTCTGAGTACATCTAATTTCACCCATAGCTATAATTCTCCACCAAACAGTTCCTGCTTCTCCTCTGGGTTCCTGAGGAGTCATTTTGGTTTATGTCCTCTCCCGGTGCAGCTCGTGCTGTGGCTGGAGACAGTTACACGCCGGTGAACTTTCCCAGCTCCCCCCTCCCCAGTGGGGGCACACACACGCAGTGTGAGCGAGTGGCATGCACTGGGAACAGCTTGACACCTCACTATATATTTATTAAAAAAAATAAAACTCCAAATGTCTTTATCATGTAGGGGTTTCTCCTGAGGAGCCTTGTATTTCACCGCAGACACTTTGATTGTCCCTACCTTGCAGCTAACAAACTATTAGTTTTGTTAGTATATTTATTCCACTAAAATTGGAGCCTGTGATTACAAATCCAATGCTGTGATTGAGTCGGGGTTTGAAAATAAATCTGTCTGGGGCTCATCTGGCATTTTGGTGCTGGGAGAGCAGCATCAGGCAGTGACTGTGTTGGGGCAGAGGTTGTTACGCTGCCACAGTTTGCTCCCAACCCTTCCAGGGCTTGTTGCTCCATTAGGCTTGTGGCACTTGAGCAGTATCTTGGTGACATGACAACCTTTCTGCCAAGCCAGGAGATGCCCCTTCCCAGGAGGGTGCTGTGAGCTGGGGTGGCTGCTGAGCTCCAGGACAGGGAGCAGGATGCTCTCCTTCCCCATGGCCAGAAGGATGCAGAAAAAGGACAAGGTAAACACATGGATGTGTGTCAGAGCAGGATTTAAACTCCCATTCTTTGGATTTTTTAGGAACAAGTTGTTATTTCCCACTGTTTCAGTTTCTTCTCCAAAAGCAAGGATGGCAGCTCATCCTCAGCTCATCCTCTGGGATGGGAGCTCTGTGGCAGCTCTCTCTGCAAACGGGCACACACATTCTCAGGGACTCAGTCTCAGCCTGGCCCCCCAGGATGGCTGTGCCAGAGGGGTGGTGGAAACTGGGGTGCCCCTGACTGGGACCAGGCCAAGGTGAGAGATAAGGAGAGAGACAGGAGAGGGACAAGGTGCTGCTCTTGCTGTTCTGATGTCCCTCCAGATTATTTCCCAGAAAGCTTCTTTGCTGTGGAGTTTTGCTTGCTTTGAAATAAACGAGCTGTTCTGTTTGTGCAGGTAGGCAGTGACAGCATTTCCACTGCCTGGGTATCACTCCTTGCAAGCTCTCAGGAGAGGAACGAGGAAGACAGGAATCACAGCCCTCACAGGTAATGCAGACTCCCCCGGTGCCACGTGGCGCAGGGGGACAGTGACCTCGCCCCCAGACACCTCCCCTGTCCCTCAGCCCGCTCACAAGAGCTGCTGCTCCCCTCCCCGGCTGCAGCACAGAGCTGGGGTGATGCAGAGGCTGCCCCTGCACCCTCCTTAGCTGGTGCCCCCCTGAACCTGGCCATGGGGTCCCCATCCTGCCCCCAAACCTGGCACCCCCGGCTGTGCCACCTGCGGCTCCGGGTCCCCAGACAGGAACACATGCACTACCTATGTACATATGGAAAAAACCTGTCAGGGAAGATTAAAACCCCAGACAGTCTTTATTGTAAGATTGTTTTTTCCATTTATTTATCCCTTTTTTTCCCTTTTAGCAAGAGTAGTCAGGGTTTGATATGATTAGAATTGCAAATCTTGCATGTTAAAAGGGAAGCACTGAAGTAAAAGGATGCTGCTTGTGTAATGAGACACGTTTTAAATCCAGGCTAGGTAAATTTGGTGTTGAGCATAAAGGGTATGAAATAAACTCGCAGTGAGCTCAGCAAATGCCCCAAGGCGCGTCCCCATTAGTATTCCCATTTGTGAGCTCACTTCATAAGACTAATGGAGTTGCTACCTGGGGACATTAATTGTGCATGACACCATTGCCGAGCCTTTGTGCACTCTTACTAATATCACAGTGCCTCCTTGACAAAACGCCTGCAAAGATTACAAACATACCTAAAATAACTGCCACATTCACACTCATATTTGACAGGGATCTTCGAGTTCAGTTACAATAGAATTACCATCATTTCTTACACCTCTGGCTTTTTATTACATTAAACAATGGTTGATATTGCTTCCTTAAACCAGTGTCAGATTGTGTAAAATCTCTCTATCTCAGGCTTTTCTATTAAGCCTCCCATTTATCAGAGGAATGTATAGGTTCCATACTTGACTCTTACTACAAATATTATATATTATATTCTTAAGCACGCGTGCACAAGCACACATCACCTTTCTTTTGTGTTAAAGGCACAGCAACATTTTTGAGTCTTTGCAATTAATACGAAAAGGCTCTGCCATCATGTGAGGTGTTCACAGGTTTTCCACCATTAATTATAACATGATCTCTGGGGGAAAGCCTTCCTGGGTCTGGGCTCCCTGTTTTGAATCCCAGTGTTCAGGATTAAGATGATGGATGAGAGGATTTGCTAAATTCACAGCAACCAGGGCAAGATTCTGTTGAGGAAAGCAGATAAATTGGGGTCTTCTGGAGCTCTGACATACCAGGCTTGGCCTTTGCAGGGCTCTGTGGGGCTCCCCACCAGTGTGTCCCCTGTCCAGTCCTGTGGAGCTCCCCTGCAGCCCCAGTGGCTCCAGGGGCTCTCACAGCTGCACTGAGAGGCATTGGTGGAACACCAGGGCAGATCTCATCCTTGAAAGAGATGTCAAAACAAGGTATCAAAGTGAATTGCTGTAAAACCTTTGAGGATTCAATGCTCAGATTCTTGGAGGAGGGGTTCAGTCCTTCACAAATCAATTTTTAAAATATATTTATGAAAAAACCTAAATGTTTGTGGGTTTTTTTCTGGCACTGGCACCATCTGTGCCCCAGCAGCGTTTGATTTTGCTCTTTCCTCTCTGCACTAGAGCCTTGTCTGAGGTTTCCTCTCAGAGAAGAACCTTGACAAGCTGCAGATAAGGGAAAACTCATTGATGTGCATTAGAAAGCTCTTCATCCCACCTTCCCTCTCCCAGAGGTGGCCATGGCTTTGCTGTCAGCTGCCCAAGGACATTCTGACTTTAACAGCATTAAATGCCCAAAAGAAAAGTCCAGCTCCATATCCTCTAGACAACAAAACTTTGTCTAGAGAAGGACATCAGAGTTTTCTTCAAATTCCTGACCTTTGAGATGAACCAGGTAAGGACCTGTGGAGACATGAGATAGAAGCTGTGGTTCTGCTCTTGGGGTTACAGCTGGGAGAGACTGGGGTTGGTTCTCAGCTATTGATCAGAATGGCTATTTCTATTTCTATTTCTATTTCTATTTCTATTTCTATTTCTATTTCTATTTCTATTTCTATTTCTATTTCTATTTCTATTTCTATTTCTATTTCTATTTCTATTTCTATTTCTATTTCTATTTCTATTTATATTTATATTTATATTTATATTTATATTTATATTGACAGGATTTATTGGAATTAATATTAATTATTAGTTTGCAGTGGTGCCTGTCAGCAGTCAATCACATATTTCTTCACAAACTTGTTCTACAACTTGCAGCAGCACGAAAAGGCACAAGGTGATCACGGGCAAAGCTGCCTCCAGGGTTCGGAGACCCTTCCTTCCTCGGGCTGGTCCTGTCCCACACCTCCTAACCCCAAACAAATGCAAGGCGGGAGGAGCCCCCAGGGCAGAGCGGGGCTTTGCATTGGGCATTTCAGAGGAGCCCTGAAGAAATGAGCTTGAGCTGAGAAACACACAGCGCATGCATACGGCTGATCCGCCCTGTGGAGCTGGCACAAAGTCTTTTCCTGCTGTCTCATTGACTTCTTGCCAAAAAAGGCTAAAATGCTGGAGTTTTCTCTGGAATTCTGAAGTTGGGACTTAAAAATACTTCAAACACTTGGTTTAATAGACCTTCACATCAGCGTATTCCCAGTTTCACACAGCTCCCTAGTGACACGGGACCTTTTGTCAAGCACATATGAAATTAAGTGAAATAAAAATCATATTAAAAATTATTACCATCTAACAGCCATTAGTCTGCACATTGCTGTCACGTCTTGATGGATTTCTCACTTAGTTCAATGAATGTTCTAACGACAGTGATAAAATCACTCAGAAAAAAAATATAATAAACTGTTAACCCTTCACGTGGCTGCTTGTTTTTCAGATCCCTTTAAGAACAGTTCAGCAGTGAGTTGCTCCCCAGGGTACTCTCCTGTAGATGAAAACCTGTCTCTGCCTGACTTGGGCACGATGGAGAGGGTGGAAATCCTGTTCCAGCCCTCCCCAGTGAGGGACATGGCAGGGCTGGGGACCGTCCCGGCAGCACAGGTGCTGGAGTGACACAGCCCTTTGTCCTTTCAAAGCAAGCCCAGGAGCCCTTGGGCTCCAGTTCCCTCGAGGAGCACTGCGCAGGCTCCACGACAATGATTCTATGGTGCCCAGCACCTCACAGTGCAGGAAACAATCACTGTGTTCCCAAAGGCTCAGTCCCTGGCTTGGGGAGCATCACAGAGGTCCGACGGCGTGTGAGAGAGGAGAGGTGGTGCCTTGGGTCCAAGGCACGATGAGAACAGGGAGATGGAGCCTTGGGTCCAAGGCACGATGAGAACAGGGAGATGGTGCCTTGGGCCCCAAGACACATGTGAGAACAGGGAGATGGTGCCTTGGGTCCCAAAGCACATGTGAGAACAGGGAGATGGTGTCTTGGGTCCCAAAGCACATGTGAGAACAGGGAGATGGTGCCTTGGGCCCCAAGACACATGTGAGAACAGGGAGATGGTGCCTTGGGCCCCAAGACACATGTGAGAACAGGGAGATGGAGCCTTGGGTCCCAAAGCACATGTGAGAACAGGGAGATGGAGCCTTGGGCCCCAAGACACATGTGAGAACAGGGAGATGGTGCCTTGGGTCCCAAAGCACATGTGAGAACAGGGAGATGGAGCCTTGGGTCCCAAAGCACATGTGAGAACAGGGAGATGGTGCCTTGGGGTGCTGGAGCTTGACGGAGCAGCTGTGGAAGTACAGCATGGCTCCCCGAGAAGGGCATCTGCAGTGGGCTATTAACATCGAGCTACTTAACGGGCAATCAGCACGGCCTCGTTAATAAAATACCTCCATTTGAATGCCATGAATTACTCCGTGTGCTGCTGGAGCTCTCTGGCTAATAGCAGCCTCGGCAGCCTGGCATTGCTGGGTTTGTTGTGTCCTGCAAATTTAATGCATGCTTACTGTTACGGAGAATAGCGGGTAAGATGTAAATGACAGACTGCAGGAGCAGACGTGGCGATATAATAAACTCAGTTGGCACTTCTCCTGAGCTGTGTTTAGCCTGCCACGTTCCGTGGAGGCCTGGCAGTGGGCCAGCATGTGCGGGCGCCATGCATGGGACATGCACGGGTGGCAGCAGGACCCTCACGCTCCTGCAGGTGATGTTGGCTGTTGTCACAATGCCTCCTCTCCGCTGGTGCTGCCTGTCAGAATCCATTCCACACAGAACAGAAGGCAGTGTTTAACTCCCTCAGTGTTAAACCTTTGCTCTCTGAGCAGGAAGGTCCCGAGCCCTGAGGGCATTGCTGGCTGCTGGAGCCGGAGGGAAGTGAAAACCTTTTTGTGACTGTTGTCACTCAGCAAATTGTTCTGCAAGACACCTGATTGTGGTATTAGAAAGACAGATTGATGTTCTCAGGAAGATCAATGAACTTGCCAGGCTTTGTGATGACACGCAGCTCGCCTCCCTCTCAGCGCAGTGACAGCCCAACATCCCACTGAGGGGACACCGAGGGCACCTCCCGACACCCCTGGACCAGCTTCCCCAGCACCCAGACACTGCAGGGCATCGCTGATGGCGGGAGGGAGCTTGTAGAAGAGTAGCAGAAATCAACAGCATTTGGAGAGAACCAGAGATAGATGAAGTTTTGGGCAAACTGCCTTAGGAAGAAAGCAAGCTCTGGGCAGGGGAGCCACCAGCCTGGTAACCACTGTGAGCACAGCCAGGGGTGGCAAGTGTGAGCTCCACCTGAAGCCGTCGAGAGAGAAAGCCCCTGGGATGCTGGAGAAGAGGCAGGGCTCCTCTTGGTGCCTCAGGGGAGGTGGTGAGGAGGCCGTGCAGAGGCTGGCGGGCAGAGCTGGGCTGGCACAGCCCCCCCGGCCCTGGGCCTCCCCTGCCAGCGCCGGGCCGGGGCCGCGCTGCGCGGGAGCGCCTCGGCCGCGGAACAGCCAGGTGCTAAATGGGAAATCTGATTGTTCATCCTTTGTCTTCCTCCTTCCATGCCGAGAGTGAATTAAGTCAAAGCCAATTCTGAGGAAAAGCGGATCTCTTCTACCATCCATCATGGACGAGAGCACGGCTGGGCAGATCTACAGGCCTCTAAAGGCCTGTACGGATATGTTGTCCCAAATCTCATCTCCATGGCTCATGGTGATTGATCTCAGCTATTCAGACCTGTGGAGCTCAATGATTTCTCTCTCCTAACCTCTACCTGGTTCCTGCTGTATTTCATATGGAGAAGATTCTTGTAGAGGTGTTATGTGTTGAAAATAAACCTGATCAGGTCCTAAACAATGGGGCTGAATCCTTTTGCTGCTGTAGCTCCAGCATGGATGGCAGAGTTGCCCGTGGTTGTCCTGTGCTCCCTGGCTGAGCTGCTGGGCTGGAAGGTCTCTGTTTCCCACACCCTTGTGTTTGTTTGTAGGACATGAAGGAGCTGTATCCCCAAGCTGGACATTCAGTAGTGTTTTTATGTAAAGAACTACAGACATGTAGGCATGGAACAGACCTCACCTAATCTGTCTCTCTGCAGTGAGGCAAGATCACAGACTTAACCTGCTTATGGTTTGGGAGTTGCTGCCTTATCTCACCTAGGTTTTCCTTCCTAATGGCCAGAGCTCCTCTGCTCCATGCTAGGTAATTCCTGCCCCACCAGCTTCCATGCACTGCATTTTCTGAACCTGCTGAGTTTCTGTTGCCTCTGGATTCTTTCCCATTTTCTGTTCACTTAAAAGGGAAAACTGAGGATGTTCCTGGAAAGACCAAAGTTGAATTTTCTCTCAGGCTACAAATGTGGGATACGTTTTCCCTGCATTTTATCAGAGCATCACATTCCTGACAGATGCCATGGTTATTGCAGAACCTGGATCTTCCCCAGTTTCTGCTTACTCAAGCAGTAATCCCTACTCTGCATTGTGTGTGATTTTTTCTCTCCCATGTAGAACTACTCTGTGTCTGTCTTCACCAAATTGCACCTCACTGGTTTCAGACTATTGCCAGTGACATGTGGATGAGTTTAAATTCTGTTCCTGCCTCTGAACTGCTCACAAACCCCTTTGCTTGCTGGGGCCTGGGCAGCCACATGGGTTCTCCTGGGGGCTGCTCAGGCTCTGCCAGGCAGGTGACACTGGTTCCTTGAGCATGGACCTGTGGGGGGTAGGCACTGCCCTCAGAGTGTGTGCCCGCTGTGCCGTGGGACTGGCAGGGATGCAAGGGATGTAATGCATCTCCTGCCTTAGGAGGGACTTCATGGGGACAGCCTGGGCAGGGAAAGGCAGAGGGAAGGGGAAGAGCGGGCTCCAAGCGTATTGCCAGTGTAAATTATCTCAGGCTGTTACTGCTGCCCATAAAGAGGTCTGTGTAACTGCAAGTGCACCACTCCAGAGACAACTGCAGGGAGCTTTATCACTGCAAACCAAAGAGGATGCCCTGCTTAGAGGTTCCAGAGGATAGGTTACAGAAATGAACAGGTTACAGGGCAATGAAAGCCAAAGGACTCAGGAACAAGGCACTTCAAGCTCTTCCTCCTTGTGTGGCTCTGCAAAGAGCAGAATCTGGAATCGTTAGCTATGCCCAAATTCTGCTGAATGCCCGAATTCCTCTTCATGCCCAAACACATCTTATTTGTCAGTGGAAAAGTTTCCTCCTAATGAATTTGCTACAAAAAGGAGAAAAAAATGCCATGGCCTAACATGGAGAAAATGGCAAATCTGATGGTGGCAATTATGCAGAAAAACGAGACAGGGATCTGCAGGCGGCCCGGAGAGGAAGGGGTTAAATTGCCATGGAAACAACCAATGCATTATTTACATGGCCTAATGAATAAAACATTTAAGTAGTAGGCTAATAAATTTTCAGAACACAAAAGCAAAGTAAGCTATGATTTAAATATATGCCTCTGATGAATATAACTTGAGTTATAGAGCTGAAGCAGTGGGAGACCCAGCTCAGTTTTACACCCTCACTCACTAACATGAAGGTATATCTTCTTTTTAATAAATGATTTTTCCAACGAGCACACAAATTGGCATGAAATTCTCTCCTGTCAGGCATCCTGAAGCCTTTTCTAATAGCTTTTCTTGTGAATTTCTGTTGAGGTAGGGATGCTTTTGTTTTGGTTTTTTCCCCTCCTGCACATTCTGCCAGATTTCCGAGCAGGATAACATTAGCAATCAATTTGTTAAACTGTTAGCAGAACATATGTCGGAAGGTTTCAAACAGACCCAGACTGAAAGATGTGTTGTTTATTGTGTATCAGATATACGTGTGATCCATATGGCTCCAAGTGCAGGATCCCTTTGTTTTCCACCACTGCAGATTTCCACCCGTGTTCTCCGCGTGGAGCTGGGGGAAGCGGATCAGTCAGGGACACAATTTCAGTAGGGCAGACCACGGCACCTCACAGGAGCCCGTCCCAGGAGCGCTGGTGCTTGCAGGGGCACACGGGGTGCCTCAGGGGGGTAAGGGTGTCTGGCAGGCTGGGAGGGCTCCCTGTGTGCTGGTGGGACACGGTGCTGAGCTCCAGGAACGAAGCAGCGTGGCCAGTGCAGGGCAGGCCGGGCTTTCTGTGACCTGAGCTGTGCCAGCTGCTGAACAACAGCCCATCCACCTTGGGGGAGCAGTGGGTAACGTCCCACAGGCGAGGGACAGCAGTGCTTGGGAGCATCCCTCTCACGTTTCCCTCTGCTTCAGTGGTCGGTTGTGAGAAGCCAGGCTGGCCCACACGCCGGGGAACAAAGCACAAGCCCACCAGTGACAGAGTTCCACCCTCTGGAGCCATTTCCACCTCTGCCTGCTGCTGCAGAGCCAGCCCTGTGCCGCAGCCACAGGCGGCAGCGGTGACGGCGCCGGCAGGGCTGGGCAGCTCCAGGCAGCCACAGGGCAGGGCCCAGGAGCTGGGCAGGTGTGTGCCAGCCAAGTGTTCCAGGGAACTCCCAGCAAATAAGGGAACCCTGGGGCTCCTCTGCCGGTGGGGTGAGCAGTGGCTGTGCTCGGGGTGCTGCGGCTTGGCCGCCTGCCTGGCAGCCAGGTGGGACTCTTCTATTTCTTGCACCATTTTTCCTTCCATGGGCAGGTTGAAATCTGCTGTTGCTATTTTTAGAAGGATGGTATCTATCAATCCATGGAGCAGATTGCTGGCCACAAAGATAGATGAAACAACAGCTGGTGCTTCGGAGAGGGATCAGGACAGTGGAAAAGCTGCTGCTTGCTGAGCCCACATACTCAGCTGTCAGTGGCCAATTTGAATGTGGGAGCTCAGCAAGCCCAGAGGCCCTGTGGTGGTTTGCTCTGCTGGGAACCCCAGTCACAGCAGCCTCCACTCAGGCATGTGACCAGGCTGGGGTGTCCCCTTCCTTCCCTTCCTTCCTTCCTTTCCTTCCTTCCTTCCTTCCTTCCTTCCTTCCTTCCTTCCTTCCTTCCTTCCTTCCTTCCTTCCTTCCTTCCTTCCTTCCTTCCTTCCTTCCTTCCTTCCTTCCTTCCTTCCTTCCCTTCCTTCCTTCCTTCCTTCCTCCTTCCTTCCTTCCTTCCTTCTTCCTTCCTTCCTTCCTTCCTTCCTTCCCTTCCCTTCCTCTTCCTTCCTTCCTTCCTTCCTTCTCCTTCCTTCCTTCCTTTCCTTCCTTCCTTCCCTTCCTTTCCTTCCTTCCTTCCTTCCTCCTTCCTTCCTTCCTCCTTCCTCTCCTTCCTTCCTTCCTTCCTTCCTTCTCCTCCTTCCTTCCCTTCCATCCTTCCTCTCCTTCCTTCCTTCCTTCCTTCCTCCTTCCTTCCTCTCCTTCCTTTCCTTCCTTCCTCCTTCCTTCCTTCCTTCCTTCCTTCCTTCCTTCCTTCCTTCCTCCTTCCTTCCTTCCTTTCCTTCCTTCCTTCTTCCTTCCTTCCTTCCTTCCTTCCTTCCTTCCTTCCTTCCTTTCCTTCCTTCCTTCCTTCCTTCCTTCCTTCCTTCCTTCCTTCCTTCCTTCCTTCCTTCCTTCCTCCTTCCTTCCTTCTTCCTTCCTTCCTTCCTTCCTTCCCTTCCTTCCTTCCTTCCTCCTTCCTTCCTTCCTTCCTTCCTTCCTTCCTTCCTTCCTTCCTTCTTCCTTCCTTCCTTCCCCTTCCCTTCCTTCCTTCCTTCTTCCTTCCTTCCTTCCTTCCTTCCTTCCTTCCCTTCCTTCCTTCCTTCCTTCCTTCCTTCCTTCCTTCCTTCCTTCCTTCCTATCCTTCCTTCCTTCCTTCCTTCCTTCCTTCCTTCCTTCCTTCCTTCCTTCCTTCCTTCCTTCTTCCTTCTCCCTTCCTTCCTTCCTTCCTCCTTCCTTCCTTCCTTCTTCCTTCCTTCCTTCCTTCCTTCCTTCCTTCCTTCCTCTCCTTCCTTCCTTCCTTCCTGCCTTCCTTCCTTCCTGCCTTCCTTCCTTCCTGCCTTCCTTCCTTCCTGCCTTCCTTCCTTCCGCCTTCCTTTCCTTCCTGCCTTCCTTCCTGCCTTCCTGCCTTCCTGCCTTCCTGCCTCTGCCTTCCTGCCTTCCTGCCTGCCTTCCTTCCTGCCTGCCTTCCTGCCTTCCTGCCTTCCTTCCTGCCTTCCTTCCTGCCTTCCTTCCTGCCTTCCTTCCTGCCTTCCTTCCTGCCTTCCTTCCTAGCCTTCCTTCCTGCCTTCCTTCCTGCCTTCCTGCCTTCCTTCCTCCTTTCCTTCCTTCCCCCTCTCAAAAATAGTATTTAATCTTAAATAAAAAAATATTTACTGAAATTATATTTTGAATAGTGTATCTCTTTGCAAAAATGCCATTTTTGGTCCTAAAAAGTGAAGCCTGAAGGGAGAAGTCTGAAAGACCAAGCAGTGTTGCTGACAAATCTTCAGAGAGACAGTCTGTTCATTGGGTCAGGATGTGCCCAAAAATAACTTCACCTTTAACAACTAGTCAGCTAGTAAATAAAAGAGAGTTTAGCCTTTGTCTTGATCATCAGGACCATGACAGTTTTGGTTCAGAGAGAATGATTTTCTGGATAAATCCAGAAGATTGAAAAAAGAAAAAAAAAAAAAAAAGAATGAAGGATCACATTGCCGACTGGTAGACAGGAGATGTGGTGGGGGAAGAAACCCAGATGAATTGTGTTGTCTAAACAATTTGTTATGAATTATCCAGTCAACTGTAAATGAAAACATATGGGCAAAAATCACAAGAAACTCCTCCAGTGTTTTAAAATGTGAGTGATGCTGATATTGACTGGGGGCTCTGTGTATTGGGGTTGCAAGAGGGGACACTGAAAAGACCTGAGGGGACCCAATTTCCAAAAGGGAAATGGAGGAGTTCTCAGCATTCCAGCGAAAGCAAAGCACTGCTTTCATTGTATAGGAGGTTTAGAAATGGCTTTTTTTGTTCTGATTTTGAGAAAAAGCATGGGAACCATCAGAATTTTCCCCAAGAAGAGGACTCCAAGCCCTGCCAACAGGCAGCCTCTCTTGGGCGGGCTTTGCCTGGCGCTCAGGGAGGCCGGGGCCCTGCAGCCCTCCTGCAGCACCGAGGGGCCCGTGCTGAGCCCCCTCCTCTCCCCCCGGGGCCTCCTCAGGGCTGGGACGCCTCTCCTCACCATGGAGCAGTGGGGACAGAGCTGCGCACGCCACGCCACGCCACGCCCGCCACGCCACGCCACGCCACGCCACGCCACGCCACGCACGCCACGCCACGCCACGCCACGCCACGCCACGCCATCCATGCCCATGCCATGCCATGCCATGCCAGCACTTCTGCCAGCCGCGACCCCTCTGCCCTCATTAATACCCGCACAAAATTAAGTGACAGCCATGCAAATGCAGCGCGGGCGTGGGGAGTGCTGCTGCCTGCAGAACAGCCCTCACTCTCCTCCAGGTAATTAATTGCCCTGTAAAGTGCTCTCAGATACACTGGATGAAAAATGCTGTATAAAAGGGACTGATACAATAGAGCTGTTGGTACTTAAACTGGTAAAAGCCAAGATAGGATGACTGAGGGAAATACATTTTTAGTGACTCTTTAAATTAGAAAGGTGCATCAAGAGAAACTTGGGCAATTCATTGCCCCTGACTGCTGCCATGCTGTGTTTAAGGTACACACATAGGCAGGCCAGAATCACAATCTCCATATGAAACAGTTATTTATAACTACAGACAGGAGGAATTATGTGAAATAAACATAATTTATAGTTATTCCAGGAAAAGCCATCAAAATGAAAACTAATAAGGATTTCTTTCAGCTAAAAAGATGTCAATTTGTTAAAAACCAATGGCCAATGTTAGTGCAGATGACAGAATTATTAATATATTGCAAACAATGTACATGTTTTTACACAGTCCACTTCTCTGGGCATGGGGATGCAGTAGAGAATCCAAGGGCTGTATTCATTCAGACACTTTTTTCTTCTTTAAATTTGCAACTCTCATTTTTTACAGCAAACACTAAAAGCATCCCCAAAGTCCTGACAGGCATGAACTGCTCACAGGGGCTGGAACAGAGGTGACAAGTGGGGCAGCACCAGGAAGCCGAGAGCTGTCAGAGCCTCCCCGGCAGCAGGGACTGGGAGCTCGGGTGACTCATTCTCTTTTCTCCTCCGTAGTTCCCCAGAATGCTGCAGGGAGGCGGTGACATCCTCTGCATCGCTGCTCAGAACGTGCCGGCAAAGGCTTCCCAGAGCATTTCACCTGCGGCTTTTGCAGTTCGAGGGCTCCCACCTGTGTTTCGTAGAATTTTGTGTTGACAAAAAATTGGAGAGAGCAGCCGCAAATTCAAAAGATAAATGAGTGAAGAGAGACTCCTGATCAGCACCACGTTTCTCCTGAGGCACAGGAGAGGCCAGGCTCTTGAGGGGCAGAGGCACGCGTGGCGCAGGGAAGCTCCCGCCGGCTGCCCGGCGCTGGCAGTAACGGGCTGGCCGAGCTCCAGGGCTCCTCTGGACACGCTCCCTCTGTGACTCCTGGAAGTCCAGCAGTGCTCCCATGGTCATGGTGCTCCCTGGGAGCAGCAGGGAAGATCCCCATGCCCACAGCAGTCGGGCCACCTGGGCAGAGGGCTCTGGTTCCAGCCCACGCCAGGGTCCCTTTCTGCAGCCTGGCAAGGCTGGCTGAGTGGGAAGCAGACAAACCCAGCTGGGATAGCCCCGTTCAACAAGACGGACCCCAAAAGACTCAGACTTTAGCCCTGATTTGGGATCTGTTCTCACACTGTTGGGTCTTTGTCACTCGATGCTGCTGCTGAAGGTATCCCCTCGGATCCCATGTGAGCACCGTGCCTGGCTTATCTGATGCTGCTCTCAGTCGGTTCAAATCTTATTTATCAAATAGACAGCATTTTGTTTCGATGGGTGATTTTTCATCTTCCATTAGTGAAGTTGTTTCCAAGGTTCCCCAGGGCTCTATATTGGGCCCGTTGTTATTTTGTGTTTATATGCTGCCACTGGGTTATATTATTCATCAGCGTGGAGTAGCTTTCCATTTCTATGCAGATGATTCTCAAATTTATTTGTCTGCTAACCCTCATGCTGTCTCAGCTGTCTCCACACTATCAGCCTGTCTCTCTGACATCACAAGATAGATGTGGCAAAACTTTTTGCTGTTAAATTCAGACAGAAGAGGTGAGGCCTGCCTCGATGCCAGCATTTTATTTCCTGGGATGACATTTCCAATACGATCACTTCCAGGATCTCATCACCGTGCTGCCCCTCGTGCGCTCCGGCTTTACCTCGCTGCTCCCTCCATGATTTGTGACCCTGGCTCAGCACTCACCTCTGTCTGCAGCGGGATTTGTGGCTGCTCTTGGCATTGCTGTTCTGATGCAGATTAAGGCAGCGGGCTGGGGACCAACCTCCCCAGCTCTCACTCGCTGGCACCCCCCACAAAGACCTTTGTTTGTTCCTGCCTGCTGGCAGAGGGGATGTCCCATCTCACAGAGCCACGTGGGCACTCGGCACACTGATGTCAGCAAAGTGGAGAGGTTCACACGTTTCTCAGAATCTTTCTAAGTTTTTTAATGTTTACAATTCAGTGGGATTTATAAAACATAACAGCAGATAATACGAGTCTCACATAGCACCATGCATGGCCTTGCTGCTTGCAGGGATTCTTTGGTAAAAGACAATGAACACTCCTGAAGTGCTGCTGAGGAGTGGGGCCAGACCCCTCTGTGGGGACCCAGCATCTCCTCTGGGACCCTGTCTGGGTTTGTTCCTCTCCGTGGCAGCGTGGTGTACTGCATGGCACAGCTCTGCCAGCATCCAGGGCCCCTGAGCTCATCCTTCTCTGAGTGATCCTCCCAGGCAGCCCAGGCTCCCCTCCCCAGTGTGCTGCCCGCAACTTTAAAATCCTTCAAAAACAGTCAATTTGTTCCTATAAGGATGAACCAACTAGTACTCACAAAGACATCAAATAAATCTACTTCATACATTATTTGTTAACTTCATCAAATAAAGTACAATTTTATGGCTTAAATGTCAATCTCCACAGCTCATTGAGTTCTTTAAAACAGCAGAGACTTGTCTGTTTACAGAAGCAAAAATTAGGCAGGCGACTTTCAGCTGGTGCAGGGATCCCATTGGCTCATGTACAAGGAAGAATCATAAAATGCATTTGATGTGGAGACTGTGCAATTTGACAAAGACAATTTGATTTGTCCATGGCTTTTAAAATATTCATCCCACTTTGATGGACTATAGTTTTATAAATATGGATTACCATTAACTGGCACAGGCGGTCTCTGCCTACAGAGTGTTCCGTGAAGCTTGTTGGGAATGAAGGCCTCCAATAAAAAAAATCATTATCTCTGCCTAAAAACACTAATCAGTAACATTTGGTTCATTTGCAGCTCAGAGGTCAGTAATTCACTTTAACTGCTTCTGTGTTTGCAGTGTTTGGGAGGAAAAAGAGTTCCCAGTTTTACTGCTCAGATGTAGAACTGGCTGCTGCCAAAGGGGAACTGCTGAGGCAGGTCAAGAGGACATGTGCAAAATTTAACTGCTGCTTCTGTCAGACAACTAAATAGCTTCTTTTTTTTTTTTAAGAAAAGGAAAAATTAAGAAGTTCATAATAAAAGAAAAAATAAATTTTGAATCCAGGAAAAATAATTATAAGATTTGAGAAGGCTTTTGTTGGCTTCAGATCCAAACTGAGGTCTGAGAGACCGGGTTAGGAGCACATTAGGCACTTCTTCAGACCCATAACAAGCTGGTTCTTAGAGCCAAGAACTCTGTCTATAGCATGTCCATAGAGCCAAACACCCACAGCAGAGGTGGTGAGTGCAGTGTGCAGTCCAGGGATCTAAATGAGCAAAAAGCTTTGAGTTTCTAACAGCAATTCAACAGTAATTCAACTTGTGAAGTAGATTCAACTTCCAGCCCAAAAGTTTATTCAAGTTAAGAAAACACATCCTTAGATTAAAAAGAGTATTGCACCACTGTCAATTTTCAGACGTTGCCATCAGGAAAAAAAAATTACATTTCAGGCTGACGAGCGACTAATCAAGGCAAGTGAAACGGTGCTGCAATAAATTACTCCGCAGCGAAATAAACCACACAAACAGACCGATGATAATAAATGTAAATTATTTCTCTGAAGAAATTTTCTTGGTATATGAGTAATACGAACCATCAGGAAGGAGTCTTCCTTAACATTAATTACAGAAAATGACAAGTGAGCTGATGACTGCGAAGGCTCATTATCTGAGAACATATTCACAACTTTGCAATTTGCGCGAGATGTACTCGGGCTAAATTAATCTCCCTTCTTTGCATGAGCCTCTTCTAATTTTCATGTTATTAACAGGTTTGCAGTATCACTCAGTGCTTGTCACTCTAATCAGGTTTCGGCATGTTCGCAAAAGCGAAGTGTCATTTATAAGGATAAGCCCTCATAATGGCGCTCTCTTTCATGTGGAGAATTCTACAAGGTTGCTTTTAATAAGGTCCTTTAATCATCTCCCTTTGCTCAACTTTTGGCCCCTCTGTTTTTTCATGAAGAGTCATTAAAAGACTTTGAAGTTCATCAAGGATGAAAAATTCATGACATTGTGGCAGGAAGAAGGCCAGGGGATGAAGGGACACGCTGGGCAGGGGATGGGCACAGGCGCGGACGGGCGCTCCCGGGCTCTGCCGGGCATCCCCGCGGTGGAGCCGCTGCCGGGCCCGCCCGGGCGCTGTCCTGTTCCAAAGCACCGGGCTGCAGAGCCGGCAGGACAGAGGGGTGCCCGGCAGGACAGAGGGGTGCCCGGCAGGGCCGAGGGGTGCCCGGCAGGACAGAGGAGTGCCCGGCAGGACAGAGGAGTGCCTGGCAGGGCTGAGGGGTGCCCGGCAGGACAGAGGGGTGCCCGGCAGGACCGAGGGGTGCCCGGCAGGACAGAGGAGTGCCCGGCAGGACAGAGGGGTGCCCGGCAGGGCCGAGGGGTGCCCGGCAGGACAGAGGGGTGCCCGGCAGGACCGAGGGGTGCCCGGCAGGACAGAGGAGTGCCCGGCAGGGCCGAGGGGTGCCTGGCAGGGCTGAGGGGTGCCCGGCAGGGCCGAGGGGTGCCCGGCAGGACAGAGGGGTGCCCGCCCGGCCGAGGGGTGCCCGGCAGGACCGAGGGGTGCCCGCCCGGCCGAGGGGTGCCCGGCAGGACCGAGGGGTGCCCGGCCGGCAGCGGCAGCTGCTCCTCCCCGCAGCCGCCAGCGGCTCTCCCGGCGCTCCCCGGCCAAGCACGGCTCGGGAGCGCTGCCACTGACGAGTGTCGCTGTCCCTCCCCTTCCTGCCGCAGCCCGGGGTGCGCTCGGGGGTGGCACCGTGGCTGTGACGCCTGGGCTGCCCCGTGGGGACACCGGGGTGTCCCGGTGCCGCGGGCACAGCGCGGCACGGCCGGTCCCGGGGCGGGTCGATTCGGCCGCCGGCAGCAGCCGGGGGGACAGCGGAGCTTTAGAGAGCAGCGTTAATCAGAGGCGACATTCCTCGGGGTCTGCGGCATGGCTGGGCTCCTCCAGGTTAACCTTATTCTTCTTCTGTGATTTGATAACACTGGACTGGTGTTTATGCTGGAGCATTTGAACACAATGGAAGGAGGGGGAGAACTTTATTAAATTTTTGAAATTCATTTAAGCGGGGCCAGCATAATGAATTGCCAGATCTTGTGTGCACATTGTCCCCGGAAGCAACAATAATTTAGGTGGACATAAACCAATATGTAGATTAAAAATGTTTAAGCCAAGTGTCGTAAAATATATAAAAACATAAGGCAGAATTAACATATCAAAGTTTAGCATTATAAGTAATGACGGGTCAGATATAAGGTTATGTCTGCAAAATTGCATTTCAATATAATAAATCCATTCAAACTCTGTCCAGAGACATAAATTGAATCTATAGACAAAGCAACTGCAATCCATTGAATGCTATGAAGTATTCAAGTGAAAACAATGCATTTAGGAAAGGAAATTGAGTGTATTTTAAATATACAGGTGCTTGGAACTTCCATATCGCTTTATGCTCCTGCAGATTTGTATACACTGCATACACAGCCTACTTTTGACAAAGTCCTCAAAATGATGAATTTCTGATGGAATACTTGATATTGCAGCAGATCTGTTATGCACCGCTTATCCTGTAACACAAACCATTAATAACAATCACGCTCCCGCTGCACTGAGCTCTCTTGTTAAGATTTCAAAGCTTCTGCAACTCTGCATGTCCCGCAAGGATGTGGCTGCGGCCGGGTGAGAGCTGGCCCAGCCCTGGGCACCCCATCCCTGGCAGCTGCTTGGCTCTGTGGGCAGCCAGGGGCTCCCAGCTCTGCACCCCAGCACCTCCATCCTCCGCTCTGCCCCACTCCTGCTGAGTGGCGTTTTTCCCCCACACACCAACCTGTCCCGTGGGCAGATGCTCCCGCCCACGGTGCCAGGGCTGGGGCGAGGGTGCTGATGAGAGCAGCAATCCCTGGTGCTTTATCAATATTTGATAGGCACAGCCCTTCCCAGGCATCGTTGACCTGTGCTGGCACTAATGCCATGCTGTGAGGGGTGAGCTGGGCAGCAGGACAGAGGTGGGACCCTCCTGCCCCAGCTCCTGCTCCGTGCTGTGGGCAGGGGAAAGGCTGAACCCACAGCAGCCCTGCCCTGGCACCCACGCCATGGTCCGGCTGAGCACAGGCCACGTGTGTGCCCAAATCCTGGGCACTGTGGAAGCGTGGGGAGGGAGAGCCCTGCTGGTCTCCCTGCTGGGGACTGCAGAGGCAGGAGGGACCTGTGGCTGCATGTGCCAGGATGCCCACGCTGGCAGGGGCAGGCAGGGAGCCCTGCTCGCTGCTCCTCGGGGGCAGGAGCAGCCGTGCCTGGGACCCCTGCCCTGGGACCCCTGCCCTGGGACCCCTGCCCTCGGCACGGGCAGGCTCTGGCAGCAGCCATGGGAGCAGAGATAAAAGGTGCTTTTGGGATCTGGCATGATGGGTGGGGAGCACAGGCTTTAATAGACATGTTCATCTTTCAGCAGTGTGTTTTGCATGTAATAATGTCAGCACACTTCTCACTCTGGCAGAAATTCCACAGATAATTGGAAAGAAGTAAAAATGAAAACATTAGAATTTGCCATGTCATATGTTAACTTTTTATTATTGTATGATGCCAATGGTCCACTGACAGATGCTGTGTTATTAACATTTGATTAAAAATCACTTCAGGTCTAAAGCAGCCTGTTCAGAAGAGAACATCTTGACAAGCCTGGTGGTTTGTGATTGACAATTAATAACATTCTGTATGTCACAACACAGATAGTGTGACTTATTGGTGCTGGTGTAATGCAACACTTTTCATCTGAGCTCTTCAAATTGGTACATAGAAATAGGAGAGAAGGAGCCTAATTCAGCTGACTTTGATTACAAACACACCAGCCAGTGCAGAGATCTCCATCCCAGAGCAGATCAGCAGTGCTCAACAAGACAGGCCCTCATCCCAGACCTCCACTGCACGGGAAAGGACTTCACATCCCATTTCACCACCAAACTTCTGTGCAGGAGCTCACTATTCAAATACATGGTTACAGCAGCTACTTGCAGCAAAAAACTACGTATCTTATTTCACCAAAACTTAGAAGGAAAACATTAATTCACTTAGATATTAAAATAATTTGTAACTGGAAAGATGAATGGTCAATCCTTCAATGGTTTGGTCAGGAACTCGTAATTGCACACTACTGCCAGTGAGGTCTGATGTTCATGTGTTAATAGGGAAATTCATTAAAAACATGTAAATTACATTCTTTGGGTGAGAGTTGGAATGTACCATTTCAATTGTCTCTGCTCTAGCAAAGGGGAAATTCTGAGAAACTTTGCTCATGCTTTTCCTGCTTTGAAATAAAGGCTTTGGCAGCCCTGGGCACATTTCTGTCCAGAAAAAATGCTAAAAATGCTGCTGTGGACTCACATGCTGCACCATGGCCACCAGAAGTCTGGGCAGCCCTACATGTGAGCAGGCTGAACCTCTGCAAATCCAACCAGCTCCAGACAAATGTGTCCTTGCCATCTTCAGTGCAGGATTTACTGGAAACCCTTTTCCTGGCTGTATGGCCCCAAAGGGCCACGGTGTCTGCCCTGTCCTGCCCTGTCCCACACGTGGCTGCCACCCACCTCGTGTGTCCCTGCACTGCTCCCCTGGCAGGGCAGCCACTGCCAGCACCACCTCGCTGTGCTGCACCCTGAGCAAACAGTTACGTGCTGGAGCAATGCAAACACTTCCCAGCCCTAATGCAGTAAGCAGGGGAAATAATTACAGATTTCCAAGGTTCAACAGGGAATACTTCTGAGAAATGCGTCCTCCACTGGGAGTTTCATAACCATTTAATCTAATTTTTCTTGATGTTTTGATCTTCCTCTTAAACAAGGCATTTGTCATTAGCTTTCAAGGAGACAAGTTGCTAATACATTACACTCTTAAAAGGCCCACAGTTAGTGTCAATGTCTTCTGATGGCTGTTCACTAACAGTACATGAAAGAATTGCCAGTGTCAGTTCCTTTCCACATGGCTTCAGCCGTGATGGCAGGACGGTCCTGTCCCAGCAGTGCTGGCAAGGACACTGTGCTGGGGGGCCCAGGGTCAGCCTTGTCCCCTCCACCGTCCTGTCCCCTCATTGTGGTGGTTTTGCCACCTGGCTCACGCTCAGGTGATTCTGAGTTTCTCCTGATATTTCTGGGCAGACATAAAGCAAAGATATACCAGGAAAAGGAAGCACAGGAACCTCACCACAGCCATTCCTGCCCCCAGCATGTTCTCTTGCTGCCAGTACAGGAGCACCTGCAAAACCCATGGCACGTGCTGTGCCCTCCACCAGAGAGCCAGAGAAACCCTGGCTGGACTGCCCAGACCCACCTGCAGTCTCTGCTCCTTCTGCTCTTCCAACAGTGTCAACAAAGCAGGTGGAAAATATATATTTTTAACTTCTTGGATGACATAACTTGCATATTAAATAATAATGAGCCAATAAATTACAAGAAACTAAACAACCAGAAGAATATGTATGTGAAGTTTGGAGTGTTTATAATCGAATAAATCATTCATGATGTATAAACTCTGTATAGCTAAATGCATCATTTACTGAACTTCATCACCTTTCACAACATCCCCACCTCTACCTGGCTGGTTTCGGAGCAGCTGTGGATCTCTGCAGAGAGGCTGGTGATCAGCGGATTACAGAGATTGGCAGGATTTAGGCAATGGAAGGAAGCATCATAGCAGGAGAGGCACATCCAAACAGAGCATTTGCTTTTTACTTGGGAGGCACCACAAACCTTTCCAGCAGCTGCTGGAATTCCTGATGCTGGGGCTGGCGGCAGCAACCCCTGCAACTGTAGAAAAAGCTGCTACACCTGGCTTCTCTTTCTCTCCCTGGTGTTGACTTTGCAGTGCAGAAATGTCCCTGTTCCTGCCGTGTCCTCCCGGCCCTGCACACCTGCACACGGCCGGTCCGTGCCCAGCCCGGGGCAGGCGGGGCTGCTCCAAGGGGAGGGCGCAGCGCTGCCGCTGCCCTGCGCACAGCGGGACAGCCCCGGAGCCTGCCCCACCCTGGGGTCCCGATTCCCCACGGCCCCGGTGCTGCCGGGCTCCCAGGCCGGGCTCGGGACTGACCGTGGAGGAGCCGGTGGCACTGACCGTGGAGGAGCCGGTGGCACTGACCGTGGAGGAGCCGGTGACACTGACCGTGGAGGAGCCGGTGACACTGACCGCTGCCCCGGGCTGGTGGCACTGACCACTGAGGAGCTGGTGGCACTGACCGCTGTCCCAGGCCGGTGGCACTGACCACTGCCCCGGGCCGGTGGCACCGACCGCAGAGCAGCCGTGGCCGGGGCGATGCTCTTGGCGCACCTGTCACACGGTAATTAATGGGTGGGGGATTGCTTTTGACAGGAATTCAATGGCCTGGAACAGACTTTGTGCCAGTCTTTTGTGCCTCAGGCAAAATGCTTGCTAAGTAATTCTATGGATACCAAGCTCAAACATTTCACAATTAGCACTTTGTTTGCGCGAGCTGGGGAGAGGGAGAGCCTGACTGCTGCCCTGCCTGAGCAGCTGCACCCCAGAAAGGCTGTGGTGCCCCAAAAGGGCATTAACGAGAGCAGCAGGGATTGCTGCGGGGACAGGGCAAACAGCCCCGAGGCAGCGAGGAGCCCCGAGGGTGCTGTGAAGCCTGAACCACCCACAGAGGCCCCCGGGCAGCAGGATGGGCAGCAGGCAGCTTCCCACCTTGGGCGTGCAGATGTTTTCCGTGCTCGCAGGTGGAACGAGACCCATCCTGCCTGCAGCCAGACACGGGGCCAGCCTCGGGGGCAGAGCTGCCCACCCTGCTGGCCCTCCTGCAGGCCACCCACGGCCCGTCCTGCGCACCCCTGGGAGTGACTGGGAAGCGCAGGGTGTGTTCAGCTGAGAGATACCTTACTGTAAACAGAATATTGTTTTGTATGAAACCATTAAAAAGGTCCCCGAGGGCAGCCCTAAGTATATATTTTATTTTACTCTGAACCCCTGTTTTGACTTGGCTTTACAACAAAAGTGTGTTTTCCGTATTTAAGCAGATGCAGTAAAGGAAAGGTCGTGACTGGTGCTGACATGGAAATCTCATTTGGCTCATGGGTCCCCTTAGGGCCTTTATGCTGTGTGGTACTTCAAACATATTTCAAAGTACAACACTAAATGTCACTCTTTAATAGACAGAGGCATTCCAAGTGTTTCTTGAATTTCCTTGGAAAGTGCTTCCCTGAAGCCAAAGGCTCAGCACCAGTTTGGTTCACCCCCAGCACAGCAGGGACAGCTCCATGGCAGCCAAGGATGGCACCCACGGTGGCACTGGGAGGGCCTGGGGGCATGGAGCCTGGCAGCTGCTTATTGCAATAGCCAAGAATCAGGAAGAAGTGCAGAGAAGAAAAAAAGAAAATAACCCAAATCCCTTTGAAACATATACCATATTTTGAATTAATTTCCATTTTTCCCTTTCCTCATCCAATTCTTCACACTCACTCAGCAGCTCTTTTGGGATGTGAAAGTTATTTAGATTTTTTTTGAAGTGTTTCACATCTTACACAATCCTCACAAGTCACTACAGCCCAATCCCCAGTCCTGAAGACTCTTGAAAGCAGTTGGATCTTTCCCTGCTGCTAAGCTTAGGCTGTAGTGAGGATGAGTAGCCAGCCAGATGGCATGGAAATTTATTTAGCTAATTCCTTCTACAAATAAGGAATTTACTGATGAGTCAGAGGGATTGACATCGCTCAAGAAGAACCTGAATTATTAGTGAATAATTTCTGCTTTAAAATGTAGCTAAAGCACTGAAAAAGTTTATTTTCCTTTTGATAGTTAAATTAGACTTAGTCTGAAAATGGACATTTTCATTTGCAGTTTATTCTACACAAGAGAGACACAAACACTCTGCAGAGCCTCAGAGACCAAATGGCTCCTGCTTAGCCAGGCTGATCCCAAAGCTAGGGGCTGTTTCTCATTTTTCCTTATTTCTAATTTGGGCAAGGAAAATCAGGAGAAACCTGGTGGCTCCAGCTTTGACTCAAGTCAAGAGCCATCAGCTCTGGCATCTCTGCCAACAGTCTGGAGGGGGGAATCAGCAGATTCTTGCTGGTGCTCTCCACAGGGCCAGGATTTACAGTCAGTTTATGCCATGTGTACTGTATGCAAGCTTATTTTTCTCTTAGCTGCTATAAAAATTAAAGATTTAGCTATATACTGCAAAAGGTACTTCCAATTTTACGTAGTAGCATTTCTCTCCTATGACCAGGGCATAAATCCAGCTTTTTCATTATGTCTATAAATTACTCCATATCAACAGGGCAGCTACAGGTCACCTCAGCAAGGTCAGATAAACCTGTGTAACTTCTGGCTGCTCTGCTAACATTGAATTTCTCACACACTTTGGGACTACTTTGTGTCTTTTCTCACTATCAAACACTGCTGTTGGAAAGGGCACTTCTAACAGCAATTTCCAGCTCCTGAATATTTACCAAAGGCTGCCCAGGGCAGTGGTGGAGTCACTGTCCCAGGAATGATTTAAAAAACATGTAAATGTGGCACCTGGGGACATGAGTTAGTGGTGGCCTTGGCAGCACTGGGTTAGCAGTTGGACTTGATCCCTTCAGAGGGCTTTTCCAGCCTAAACAATTCTCTGATTCTATCTTTATTCTGTCTGTCCTCACAAATCTCATTTACAGTCATCATTGTGAAAAATAAAATTTTGTAGTGCAAACGGAAGCAAATATTTGATGTCACATGGAGCTTTCTTTGTATTAATTAGCAATTTACTGAATAAATATTGCTGTGCAAACCAACAATCAGTATCTTATAATTAAAAGCTTGTTCATGTTTATCTGCCATCTTTCCCCAAAGATAAAACCCTGTGAATACCACAGGCTACAGATGTTTCCAAAATGGGAGAAGTGTCAATATAAAGAAACTCCTTGAAATCCAAAGCTGTGATGTGTGTGAGGTACAGAACACAGGGCACGGCCCTGGGGGCTCCGTGGGGCTGGCACTGCCCTGCTCTGGGCAGGGCCAGGTCCCAGGGAGCTCTGAGCCCTGTCCTTGTGCAGTTAGAGAAACGCCTGCCCTGAAGCCCCTCTGGGTTGTGTCCAGCCCGGGATCTCCATCCCTGCACCCACAGAACGCTCTTTCCTCACTGCTTTCCTTCTTGGGTGCTCGTGTGCTACCAGTTAATGTTTTGCAGAGTCAAACCATAAAATCCTCACATTCTGCAGAAGCCATACATCAATAAAAATAAACACTCGAGTCCAGACCTGTTTGTGTCTGACCCAGTGCCTGTTCCAAAGCTCACAAAGATCTTTAGCCTCTAGATTTCCCATGGTCAAACAAAATAAGGTCTGAGTGGCATTAAATATCACTTTTGCATTACACACATTTTTCTCTCACACAGAGTGTCATAAGTGGATAAAGAACCTGATATTGTGGGTACCTAAAGCCCAACACAGCTTCTGCTGAGGGACCTTCAGGGATAAGAGGCCAGTGTGCTGTTAAAGATTAAAACCCAACCGTCTGCTTTTATGCTTGAGAGTCCTTCGCGACTCCCCGGTGACATCACATTCATCTCACTGTATTTGAAAAATGCATTTAAATGTCAAAACTAAAGTACCCAAACAAGGGCTCCTTAGCACACTAACTGTTAACACATTGCTGAGCCAAACGCCTTCCCCAAGACATATGGGGCCGACTCTATCCATAAAATACACCACAAGTAACACACAGAGTCCCAGAGGAAATAAATACTCTCCGCTCTAGTCTGACCTGGTTTTTCCTCCCAAAACACACTTGAAGGAGTGTTTCACTGCAGGAGTGGACATCAATTTCAAATACCTTTGTACAGCACTGCTGGTGGCTGAGGAGATGCTCCAGGCCACGCCTGTGGGGCTGCGTTCACGGGGAGGGGCCGTGGGCATGGGGCCACTGCCAAGGCCACTCACTGGGTATGCTTCACCCCAATTGAAATAAAACTGTTCAGATCAATGAACTCAGTAATTTACTTCAGACAGACCTAATCAGTGCAAGGTAAAAGAGAGGCAACTTTGCAAAATGTAAATGAACCCGACGCCAGAGACACAAGTAATGGGAATTCAATGGCAGCTGGTGCCAGAGTAGCAGAACCATGAGCTGTCCCTGATTCCAGCTGCCTGGAATACAGAAAAGGTGGCAGAGGAATAAGCTCCTTCCTCTTGCCCTGCAAAACTTTGGCAGCAGGATGCTCAGCTAGGGAATTAGAAGCTCTGCCCTGCCCTGGGCTCACTGATGTCCCAAAAACCCCAGAGCCTGGGGGTAACCAACCTGCTGGGATCTTCCTCCTCCCTGTACAAGTCCCAGTGCCTCTGAAAGTACAGCAGGAAACTGGCCCAGACCATCCAAATCCCAGACAGAGAGAGAAACTGCCCACAGCCAGTGGCTATTAGAGAGCCAGGATCAGTGGGGAGGGCAGAGGCAGGGAGAACTCCATGGACCCAGAGCATCAAGCTCACCCCCAAGCGCTGTGAGCCCCATTTTCCTGCTGGAGCAGAGCCAGCCCCTGGCCAGCCCCAGGGCTGGGGGGCTGCAGGGAGTAGCCATGGGAAGGAACAAAATGCCTGTCTGCTCAGGGAAGCCCAGTTTTCCTTGGGCAATGTGGGAATGCAGCCAGGGCACGCAGTGCTCATATCACAGTGCTGGCACCACTGAGGCAGCAGCAGCTTTTACAGAGAAGAGCAGTTAGGTCTTCATAATGGACTGCAACTTTCTAGAATAATTTAATTTTTTCCTACTGTTACGATGCCAGAATTTCAATCAGACAAAACTGTATAATGGATTTCTTTTGCTGGGCATGTTACATAAATTGCATATTCAAGTACTATAAAATATTTGTAACAGACAGGTACTTTTCTAAATTGGGTCTGACAGTAAGCGATAGTGACTGGAATATTTATGTGATGGCACCTATGCAACAAGGCAAAATGCAGGGTGTGGGACTGGGAACATGGCAGCAGGGATCCCACACAGGGTTTCCAGCTTTTCTGCCCTGCTGCACCGAGCTCCCCAGCCAGCTGAGTCTGTGCTCGGTGCCATCGGGTGGCACAGCCACCATGCAGAGAGCCCTACAGCAGGGATTTGGACAGATTCTCCCTCCCTCCCTCCTCCTAAGTCTTAAAGCACAGTTATTTTGACTCTTGGCACTCCCCTGCCCAGCAGCAGAGGAAGCAGAGGGCTGGGGACCAGGCTCCTTGTCCAGGGCAGCTGCTCCCAGCTCTTGCTCGAGTCTTGCTCTGTTGCCAGACCCTCCCTGAGCTTGAGCACTCATTTTGGTAACATTTCCTTGACAATCACAGTTGGCAGGACCATACTTTGCTATTTACAATTAAAATATTGTATTGATACAAATAGGTTTTGGCAGGCGCTTCAAGAGGTTTTTAATTGAATGATTATTGTATTAAATAACTGGTTTTAATGGAGCATGAACTTGCTTAAATGATGACTATAGAGCTACTGGAGGTCCAGCAAATTTCCCAGATATTTCCAGCTTTTCACAAATAAATATGTCTTGCCAGCAAAAGAATTTCCTGGCTGATCATGGAGGGTGGCAAGGTAGAAGCTGCCAGTCCTGGGCCGAGCCCTGGAGCTGTGGCTGGTGATTTCTCAGGCTGCTGGGGCAGCCCAGCATGGCAGTGCCCGGGGGACATGTGCTGATCCTGGAGTGCCAGTGCTGGGTGGGCAGGAGGATGAGGGGAAGGAAAGCCGAGCTTTGTTAATCTGATCACAGTCATCTGCAGCACCAGCACCCCAAGAACCCCCAAACCACCCACCCTGAACACACCCTGACCCCCAGCCTTGTGGGGGTTTGAGTCCTGCCAGGACATTTCCAGTCATTCCAGCCTGTCAGGAGAAACCTCTGTGGCACAGACACCTCCGCCTGCCTCCCTTCAACAACAGCTCACGTCAATTTGCATTATGCACGGAGAGCAGAAGCAAACATGAAGATGAACCCTCTGAAAAAGGCTTGCACAGCTCTTCAGCATGGGCAGGATTAATCACAAATAATAATTACCATACCAAGAGATAATACTTCAGCAGCTCAGCCTTGTCTCAGCTCCTGGGCAAGTCGGACCTATCCAGAGGGGGGATAGGACTGCACCAGCAGTCACGGTGCATCCTAGCATGAACCCCGCTCCCCCCACTCCCCCACTCCATTTATTAAATCATCACTCACAATAATTCTGGGTTCCATGATTTATCAGATCAGAGAAACAGCACCAAGCCATCAAACCCCAGCCCTGTGCAGTGCTCAGCACCCCTTTAACCCTCTGCTCCCACTCACAGCAGCACCTTTGCTGCCGCAGGACAAAATGCTCCCTGGCCCTGGGGTCACCACGGAGGTGGCCACCAGCCTCCTTTTGTGTGCCAGGGAGGTTTCCAGCTGATGCAGCCACATGACAGCAGTGGGCACTACTAGTTTATTGCCTCCATTAAGGCTCCAATAATTTAACAACAGATCAATAAACCATTATTAGCCTCCAGCCTTGAAAACCCAGTCACCCCAAACCCACCCAGCTCTGACAAGCTCACAGTTTTCATCATGAGGAGCCAAGACAGCTGCTTTGCAGAGCCTGGCTGCCCAAACACTCCTTCCTGCAGGGAGGGGCTCCCCCCACTTCTCCCAAAAGGAGGTCAGGCCTCCCAAGGTGGCGGGGACTGGTGGCAGGTAAAGGTGCTCCTGACGTGCCCTCCCTGGGCATGGGTGCCACGGATGCTCTGTGAGAGCTCCCCTCTGCACAGCCCGGTGCCCCCAGTGCCCCAGTGTCCCCAGTGCCCCCAGTGCCCCAGTGCCCCCAGTGCCCCCAGTGCCCCTAACCCCTTCCATTGGCACCACTGGCCCACAGCTGGGTCCTCCCCAGGTCATGGCAGTGCCCCCAGATCACACACCCCAGCTCGGCCGCAGGAGCCCACCAGCCTCTCCTGATCACTGCAACATCAAAATCAGGGTTGCTCCTTTATCTTTGAAACACCTGTGTGGCTCTGACTCTAAGAGAGAATTTGCAATTTGAAGTGCTAATGATTTACTTAGCCAAAAAATTAATTCAGCAATTTTCCATAAATTATATGCAGCTCAATAATAAAAAATATTTCTAAATTTGGAAGCTTTCCATTACTGGTCCTGCTCCTTTGCAGAATAAAATCGCTTTTCAGAAATAGAACTATCTGAAAGTATTTTCCAAGAAGTGGTATTGAATTGATACATTAGAGGAGAAAGTTGGGCTCCTTTTGTAAGAATCATACATTTCACAATAGTCTGAACAAAGGAAGTTGTCTCTGAATGCCGTAATTTAGTCCTGAAAAAGTGACAAACAAATAATTCCAACTAAACTAGAGAAAGAAAAGTAGTGACTTTTAATTATATAATCTTTTTTGATGAATTTATTTCTGACAGTTTTATAGGCTGACAAGAGAAAGTGTTTTATATGCAAAAAACATTATTCACTCTCAGCTGTTAAAGCATAAAAATTGTCAAATGATTTTAATACAGTTTTAAGTTTAATGTTTATTGTCAGGAAAAAAGTCCACAGCAATTACTGAGTCACATGGCCCTTAATTCTTTGTTTCTGACAGCAAAAACAATAAAATATGCTTTTGCCCAAACATTTTACGGTACAGATTTATGAGGTTTAAAAGACAGCTGTTTTTCTTATTTCTTTGCATTTAAGGAACTAACTTCCAGACATTTCCAGCATGAGAGATCCTCCTTAACCTGAGCAGGTTCTTACAGAGGGGGTACCTGTCTGTGCACGCCTGGGGCTCCTGTGCAAACGCCTGCCCTCCATCCGTGCTGGCATTTGGGAAATCCCTTGGTGAAAGAAAAGCTGCTGCACTTCCTAGCAACCAGGACCACTGATTTTCCCCAAACCTGTGTCCTTCAACAGAATAAGGAAACTCGACTCTGTCCCCAGTCCATTGAAAATTCAAATATTTTTCAAGGAGACAGAGGACATTAAAATCCAGCATCTCTCCTGGAGGAGAGGAAGGGCACAGCCATCTGTGGGACTTGAGCAGGGGCTGGTTCCCCTTCCCCTGGAGCAGGGTCAGTCCCACCCGCGTGTCACAGCCCGCGGTGCAGCCAGGGGTGCTGGCCAGGGCACACCCTGTGCCAGGTGCCACCAGGTGCTGTCCCAGAGCTGTCCCCGGGGCTCTGCCTGCAGGGGAGCTGCTGCCCAAAAGGGCCCGGCAGGGCTGCAGAGGCTGTGAAATGCCACATAACCGATGGGGCTTCATATCAGAATAATGAAACCAAGCTAAGAAATATTAATCTTTTTAAAAATGTAAAGAACCAGGGCTCTGTTTCCATGGCAAACCACATCCTGCACATTATCTATCACCTGGGGATTATGGTGGCATGGTAAATAGAGGGGTAAATACAGGAGAGAGGCACTGCTCTGCTCGTGGCAGATACAAGCCGTGCTGCCAGTATAAAAGCATAATGGCATTTTCTAGATCAGCCTCCTCAAAACAGCCACGTTTCCATGCTTTTTCCTGCATTTTCCATGCAGGTTTCCCCTGTTCCTTGGCTGTGCCTCCAGCCCCAAGGCACCCCTAAATCCCCTGGTCAGCTCCAGAGCAGCGTCCCTCTGCAGCAAGCAGGCTGGTCCACCACAGGGACTGGTTTGTGTCAGCAGCACAGGTTGTTTAGATTGGTTTTTCATGTCCTCATACCCTCCCTATCCAAGCAGAAAGCAAAAATCCTACCCAAACCCCTCCCAACTTCCAGGAGTTTGCAAACCCCTGCTATAAATAGACCTCTAATAGGAGCTGTAATAGGATACAATTTATTTCCAGATCTGATGGGCTGACCTTCATCATCACTCGAGGCTCTACTTGTCATGAATTATGGGCAATTCACTCACTAGTGGAAATAAATTGTATTACCAGTGCTCAGTATCATGTCCTCCGCACAAGCACACGGGCTGGCAGCTCCTCCCTGCGCCCGGGACAGCCTCCCCCGGAGCCCTCCGGACCCCGCGGGGTGGGCCAGGAGCGTACAGCCCGGCTCCCTCCGGCAGGGGCCGGGCGGGGCTCCCAGCGGTGCCTGCTGTCCTTGTCACAGCCAGGGACAAGCCCGGGGCACCCCTGCCTGCATGGGCACCCCTGACTGCATGGGCACCACTGCCTGCATGGGCACCATTGCCTGCATGGGCACCATTGCCCTGCATGGGCACCCCTGACTGCATGGGCACCACTGCCTGCATGGGCACCATTGCCCTTCACAGGCACCACTGCCCTGCATGGGCACCCCTGCCTGCATGGGCACCCCTGCCTGCATGGGCACCACTGCCCTGCATGGGCACCCCTGCCCTGCATGGGCACCACTGCCTGCATGGGCACCATTGCCCTTCACAGGCACCACTGCCCTGCATGGGCACCCCTGCCTGCATGGGCACCACTGCCTGCATGGGCACCATTGCCCTTCACAGGCACCACTGCCTGCATGGGCATCATTGCCTTGCATGGGCACCACTGCCCTGCATGGGCACCCCTGCCCTGCATGGGCACCCCTGCCCTGCATGAGCACCACTGCCCTGCATGAGCACCACTGCCTGCATGGGCATCATTGCCCTGCATGGGCATCATTGCCCTTCACAGGCACCACTGCCCTGCATGGGCACCCCTGCCTGCATGGGCACCACTGCCCTTCACAGGCACCACTGCCCTGCATGGGCACCCCTGCCCTTCACAGGCACCCCTGCCCTGCATGGGCACCACTGCCTGCATGGGCACCGCCCGCCCCAAAATCTGCTCCTCACTGCTCCTGCTCCAGCACGGGCCCCTGGTTCACAGGACATGGTGGGGACAGGGTGGAGCAGCCGGGCCCTTCCCCTGCTGGCTCTGATCCTGGGCTGGCCAGAGCAGCCCGAGTGCCACCAGAGCAGCAGCTGCCCCTGCCCTCTCAGCCCGCCCCTGCTCACCCCGCTCCACACAGGTAATGAGATCAGGAGCCATGAGGAAAGGGGTCACTGCATTAATCAAGTGCAGTTAAGATCAATATGAACAAAAGCAGTAAATACCAAAAAGAGCCATGTAAGTGTTATAAACTGAGGTTCCGCTGCCACTGGGGAGCACAGCCCGTGCCAGCCTGTCCCTCTTGCGCTCCAGCATCTGTTCATTCTGCCAGACCCTGGTTAGTGGGGGAAACAGATGTGCAGAGATACTCAACAAGCACCAAACGCTGAGCCAAAACAGGTCTGTGAGAAAACCCCTGTGCTGCTGCAGGCTGGGGTGTGGAGAGCCCTCAGGAGCTGCCCGGCTCCAGGGCTGTGCCCCGGGGTGATGTGCTTGCCCAAGCATGCACAATAAAGGGTTTCTTGAGCTGTGCACTGACGGGCTCCTGCACAGCTCACATCAGAGATGAGCTCATGGTTAGTGTCACACAAGGAACACACCAGGCAGGAATTCATTATTTCGCAGTAGAAAATGGGTGTCTGGAATTCTCCTTAAAAAACAGTGACAAGCAGCTCAGACTTGCTGAAAACAGCAATCCCACTCTTCCCCACTCCCTTTTTTTTCCCAGTGCATCCTCATCCCTGCCTACATCACAAAAATTCACTAATGGCCACAGTCTGTATTAGAGTTTATCAACAATTCTTCAAGGCCTGGTACAAGCAGTGGCCTCACACAAGATAAATTATAATCCATGGCATTAAAGAATAAGCCATCCATTAGCGCACTGGCCCCTGGTTTCTCCTCAAAGAGAATGAGGCATCTCTGAACCCTTTCCTGGGGTCCTGCAGGGTGCACCTGGCTCTGTGGCACACAGGTGATTTTCTAGGAAAAGGATCTTGATATGGGGGCTGCAGAGATCAGCAAGAGACTCTGAGGATCTCCTGGGCACCCATGTCGCAGTCAGGGAGGGACACAAAGGACACTGCAGGCAGATTCATTTCCAAATGATCCATGTTTTCCTAGAGCTGGCGTGGCCCTGCTGGGTGATAGTGCCCCTGTTCCCATGCCAGACAGGCAACACCTCCAGGTCTTTGTTGCAAAAATCTCCCTTTGTTTGGAATGATTTAAATAGAGTAAAAAGAACAGTTTATTTTTAATAATAGATGATTACTGTTCATAAATCAAAAATGTATCACAATTATTTTTGCAGAAAGCTCCTTACCCAATATGTGGTTTTCAAACAGGAAGATAGTACCAGGGTATTTCTCCTATTTCTCCTGTTTTCCCAGCTGCAGATGCACAGCGAATCCTAATTAAAACCTTTAAGTCTTATTCCATTTACAAGAAGGAGTGTATCATTTTTCTTTTAGCTTTTTTTAATACAGGGTCTCAATGCCCATTACAAAAATTCCAATGCATCTTTGAAGTTAGCAGCTAATTATATTTCTCCAAGTTATATATCTGGAGTTCTAGATGGGGAAAAGGCAATTACTTTTTCTCTCATTTAGCATAACAATCTCTGAAGCTTTACTGGCGCTCCAGTGAGTCACGCTATAGATCAGAGCCCGGGCTGGGAAGAGGAGGAATTTGGGGGGAAGGCAGGATGCTTGCTCAGCTTTTCCGGGCTCTCTCCCTTGTTAGCACGCTCTCCCCACCAGGACACTCACTAATTGTTTGTCAAATGACCGCGGTGGCTTTGCCCGGGCAGCTTTGCCGCGAGGTCATTCGGCACATTCATTACGGGGCACCTGCTCGCGCTGCTGGAGCAAAGGGGCTGTCAGCATTTTCCAGGAGTTTATAACTTGGCTGCAAATGTTTGTGTGGAGCTGAAAATTGTTGCATGATTTCTCGCAGGCAGAAACCGGCTGGTTCAGCCCGTTTGTTCCCGTGTCTCTTTGCCCAGGTGCTGCTGGCACTGCTGGCACCTGTGAGCCCCTGCCCGCCGGGCTGCGAGCTGGCACCGGGATTGTTGCTCTGGGGAACTCCTCTCTGGCTCTGTCCCTCTCGGCAGAGCGGGGACAATGGGATGGCTGCTGGGCAGCACTGGGGCACAGGGCTGTGGGACACCCCGGGGGAGTGGCAGGGACACTGGGCAGCCCCAGTGTAGGGACAGCTGGTGGAGTGCTGGCCACAGGAGCCTTGACCTCTGACAGCTGAATTGCTGTGAGCTTCATTTTAACGCTGCTCAGGCACCTTTCTGAAAGATCTATTACACTTGGAGCATCTTGCCTCTTTCTCAAAACTGAAATTTAAAATGCCTCCAGAAATGGGTCTGGAATTTGTAACCCCAGAGATGTGAGTTTGGCCAGGCTGTGTTGCCTTGACTGTCCCTGCATGAAAAGGAATTTTGTGGGTTTCCTGCTCATCAAGGCTGCACCTGTGATTATGTGAGGAAAACAAACAAAAACAAAACACCAAAATGAAAACAAAGGAAAAAAAGCCAGAAAAAATGAATTCCCTTGCACATGCTGGAACAGAGGGAGAGACGAAAGCTGGTTCCCAGCTGGTTTCCAGCTCGGTGCCATATTTCCACCCTACAAGGGGTTACACCACACTGGTCCACACCAGCAGACAGTGTGCTCACTCTCCCTGGCAGCTGATTTATTCCTTCTGCTTCTGGATGTGTTTTGTTGCTGGGGCTGCCCTAGACCTGACTGTTTTCCCAGATTTGTATGTGACAATGACACCAGAAGTGCTTTTGGAAGCAAAAGGGTGGAAAAGCATTCAAACGAGAGAAGCCCAGAACTGGTGCAGAGAGCTCTGTTGGCATTGGGATTGCTTTGATTTCCTGCAAACTCTCACTGTTTTTACAAACTGGAGGAATGCTGGTGGCCTCAGGACCAGCACACTGGCTGTCCCTGCCACAGGGCCCGCAGCTCCCTGATTCATTCTCTGTGGTGCTGAAGCCTCTCTCTGCAGGGCTGTCCCTGCCCGGCTCTCCGGGCTGGGAGCGCTCCCGGGGCCCGGCTGCCCCTCTGCTCTGTGCCCACCCAGCCGTGGTTGTGCAGTGACAGCCAATGTCCCCTCCGGCACCCGAATGTCCCCTCCGGCACCTGAGCCCGGCACAGCTCCGTGGCGATGGAGCCCTGCTCTGGTCAGCGAGAACGGGGCGGCCCTGACTGCATGGGCACCCACTGCCCCGGCACAGGGGATGGATAGATTGTCAGGGTATCCCTGACTCCAATGGGCATCCACTGCCCTGGCACAGGGGATGGAGAGGCTGCCAGGGCACCCCTGTCCCACTGCCCCGGCCTGGGGAATGGAGAGGCTGCCAGGGCACCCCTGTCCCACTGCCCTGGCCCGGGGAATGGATAGATTGTCAGGGCACCCCTGTCCCACTGCCCTGGCCCAGGGGATGGAGAGGCTGCCAGGGCACCCCTGTCCCACTGCCCCAGCCCGGGGGATGGAGAGGCTGCCAGGGCACCCCTGTCCCACTGCCCCAGCCCGGGGGATGCAGAGGCTGCCAGGGCACCCCTGTCCCACTGCCCCGGCCTGGGGGATGGATAGATTGTCAGGGCACCCCTGTCCCACTGCCCCAGCCTGGGGGATGGATAGATTGTCAGGGCACCCCTGTCCCACTGCCCCAGCCCGGGGGATGGATAGATTGTCAGGGCACCCCTGTCCCACTGCCCCAGCCCGGGGGATGCAGAGGCTGCCAGGGCACCCCTGTCCCACTGCCCCGGCCTGGGGGATGGATAGATTGTCAGGGCACCCCTGTCCCACTGCCCCGGCCCCGGGGGTGCAGCGGCTGCGGCTGCCGGGCGGGAGCTGTTGGAGCACTCGGGGCAGCGACACTGAGACACTCTGCTGCCAGGGAACCTGTGCGAAATTAAATTCTCCACTTGGCTGGTCCGGGTGACTTGGCTTTGCTCTGCTGACTTGTTCCTTCATTATTTTTTTGGCCGATAACTGACTGCAAGCTTGTCTTGTCTGTTTAATACCAGCACAGCAGCTCCAGGAGAGGCTCAAGCTTGTCAGTCTCGGCGAGCGCGCACTGTATTGCTCTCCCCACTTCATTTACTTCGTGGACAGGAGGGGAAAAGCCTCGAGGCGCTGCAGAGCTTGGCAGCTGGGATGGAGGGATTCTCAGCAGGCTGGGTGCAGCCCCCTGGAGCAGCCCTGGCAGGGCAGGCTGGGGCACAGGGAGACCTGCATGTTTCCAGGGGAGACCAGCGCTTGGATGGAGCCAGGCAAGCTAAGGACAGTAATTATTAAGATTAATCTCTCCCTCACACCTTGGAGCATGCCGAGGAAATCTCCAGGCAGCCTCGCAGCCAGGTTTGCCGTGGACTTGGCTGCTCTTGCTCTGAGCACCTGGCGCAGAGGCAGCTGTGGCTGTGGTGGGAGCTGGGTGCAGGGTTTGCTCCCTGGACAGGAGATGCCATCCCTGAAGGACCTTCTCCCCCTGCCCGTACTGTCCCATGTGGACTATTGCATTCAGGGAGCACAAGGGTCCTGAGCCCAGGCAGATGCAGCCACACTTATCCTGGTTGTTTTGCAGCAGGGACAGAAGAGGGATCAGCCCAGTCCCCCAAGACAGGTCTGTGCCTGGAGGACTTTGCCTGCACTCAGCTGCAGAGCCGGGGCAGCTGGGTCCTTGGAGTAAGGCTTAGCAAACACAGTTGGTTTTTGTTTAATTAAGAGCAAGCAGAGAATTTAAAGACTGGGTTTTCTCCAACCTGTGATAAATTAACCTCCTCCTTGCTCAGGAGGACAGGAACGCTCCAGATCAATGATCTTACTGATGCCTGGCTTCTCTTCCTTTGGAGGGAGAAAGGGACAGAGAGCATCAGCCCCTGCCCCTGCTGCTGCCTTTGGGGTAGCGAGTGGAGTGACTGTGGGTAATGATGATGAATGGCATGATTAAAGCTGGAACTCAGACCTACAGCTGGAATTTTAGACCCTATTCACAGAATAAAACAGCTCCTGCTGTGCAGTTTGGGGGCACTGAGAGTGCAGCTGAGGGCAGTGGGGTGCTCCAGGCGAGCCCCCCGACAGACAGGCACCCCTGACCGTGCTGTGTTCAAGGGACCAGAGGGCTCCTGCTCCCATGTCAGTGCAGAGCCACTCCCAGTGTGGCTGTGGCCGTGCCAAGGGGTGCCAGCATCCTGTGACAGCCACCAGAGGATATGTGGGCACCCTCGGGTGGCATGTCCCAGAGCAGGGACTGCTGGATTGTGGCTTTTGTCCCTCTGGATCCTGGGCAGAAAATAAGTCCCTATTTTTTTTTTTTAAATTTTATGCATTCAATAAAAACTGGTAGATTTATCAATTTCTCAGAAATCACACAGATAGATAAAACATCTGCAGCTCTGCTTGAGCAATGCTGGGCCTTGGCTGCAGTTTTTGCTTTTCTAAACTCCTTCTTTAAATGTATTTTTATACAGCAGTGTTGACCTTTTCTGCCAGCCCCTGTGGAGTGAGTTTGTATCTTGTGTAAAAGTCATATCAAATGGGCCACAAAAAATCACTCTTGCCTGATTAAAATGAATAGTCTAGACAACGTGTGCATTTTCCTTCTGTGTCGTTAGCTTTGTGCGAGAGCTTGCAGCAATCAGGGCTTTTATGGGAGAAACACAGCTACAGGTACTGCGAGCTGCCTTAGCGGATACTAATTACAATCCCTGCAAGGATTGATTTGCAAAGAAAATTTCTATTGCCTCAAGGACAAACGTTTGTGCAAATCATATTATTGTGTATAAGAAATTGGTAACACTTTATGAAATGGCTCGTTTATACATACTTTACTATTTATTAAATTAAATGGTCTTATAACAATCCTTTTGCTAAGTTAAAATATCATAAGTGTTCTGGTTTTGCATTATTTCTGTGCTGTAAAGCTAGCTGTTAGGCCTTGGTTGGCATCACCTGTTAAGACTATTGTTGCTGCAGTTTGTACCATGCCATGCCTGAATCGTGGTGCCCACACACAGTGCTGGGGTCAGAGCAGCAGCTCCCCTGAGCATCTCCTCTCCCCTTCTTCATTTGGACCTGAAATTCTAGAACAGCATAATTTTGAAGTTGCCTGTTTCCTTGAGTGTGGGGTTTGGCAAATAGCACAAACTGTCCTTGCTGCATGTTTGGCTCATCCAGCATGGCTCGTGGCTCAAGCAGTGGGTGCCCAGCCCTCAGCTGTGGTACCAGCAGATCCCTGATCTGCCCAGCAGCAGATCCAGCTGTGTGTGAGGAGGATGAGACTGTTTCTGTACCTCCTACGTGCCAGATCTGGACCTTTCCAGAGCATGTGGGAAGCATTCTGTGTTGCCTCCAAACTTTTAGACCCATTCAGACATTGGTTCTTGTGGAAAAGCCACCTGTATGCCAAGGTAAGGGGGCTGCACTTCGCTCCTGGTTTAGATCTTCAAGACCCAGTGGGTCAAGAGCTGCTTTCCCATTTTTCTGTGGGAGCATTGTTTGCAATCCCACAGTGAGTGGTGCTGTATCCAGGCTGCCCACTGTCCCCCTGACCGTGCTTCCAACATGGCAATTGTTCCAGTCCTGTTATGCGTTTTACCTGGAAAATTAGAAGAGGAAGAAGCATTGTCTTGCACGTGAGGTGTGTGAGGTGGCAGTGCTCACCCTGGGTGGTGCATGCAGCCAGGGAGATGCACAGGAGCAGTGGTCACATTTGTCAGGAATCGAATTCCTGTTGGTCCTGCACGATACTTGTGCTGTGCCAGCACTCCCAGGCTGACCGGGTTCATTCCGACTTCAAGAAGTTGCCCTTGCCTTCCAAAATTCTTGTCTGCTCTGGAAAACAAGCAGACAAGACATCTTTACTGGGCTAGAAATTTCTCTTGAATGTCCTCTCTCTAATTTATGTTCCCTCTCACTCCGTTGCCTGCAGCAAAGCCCATTAATGGTGGCAGTTTGTGACACAACCGAAGGCTCCTCTAAGGGCAGCTCTGCCGCGATTCCGCCGCGCTGACTTTGGAGGCGTTCGCTGGTGTGGCGAGCTCAGCTTCCCCCTCTGCTTCCCAGGCTCCAGAGAATAATCCTTCCTCTGGCTGGCTCTGCTGCTGCTATGGCAATATTTTCTCCCCCATCGTGGTAATCACGCAATGGTCTCTGAGAACAGCAGGAGAAGCTGTGCCTGGTAGATGCATAAAAGGTAAGATGAACTACATGTCATAAAACTTTTAAAAGTTCCTTTTTTGTGTTTGTGCGGGGGTTATTTTATATGGCTTTTGATATGAAGCTAAAATTGCACATCAAAAAGGATAATGCATCTTTAAGCTGTTACAATGACTTCTAAATTTTTCATTTAATGTCAGTGAGGAAAAAACCCCTCAGTTGGCTGAGTTACGTTGGTGAGATGGCTGTTTCATTCCATAAAGTGTCTGCAGTGGATTTGAACAGTAGGAAATCCAAGGGTGATAAATAGCTATTTCTAAGTAAATTTCATGCAATTGCCCTTTGGTTAAAGTCTTTCCTCTCAGCACTTTCCTGTGCACATAGCCCAACTAATAATATTCAGGAGCAAGTGCTTTCCAGTGTGACAACTGATTGCACTTTGAAGCAGTAAATGGCTGATTTCATAATTGGTATAATTTTTCACAAGTACCTGAATGTCATATACAGAAAGAATAAGCAACCTGGACTTAATACGGGAGCTTTTTCAATTCTCCTAAAAATCAATAATGTATTAAACCCCTCTAACTGATTAAAATAATGTGAACCCTGAGTAGGTTTTGTGAGGAAGGCAGGTTTCTTCAAGGGTGGCAGATTTATGGCAAAAGGGTTAATACATGGGGAGAACAGGGATACGTTACAGATGGAGTCCGTTTTCCTAATTAAACTTTTATCAAGATTTTCCCGGTTTGAATTGTTTCACTTAGCATGATGGGAAGGAGCATTTCCTTTGGTGTTCAGGGCAGCTACTGCCGCTAGTGCAACACCCAGATCTCTGTCCTCATGGAAGGGGTGAGGATTACGAGGAGAAGAAAAATGGGATCCATTCTGAAAGCAGCACGCTGGCTCTGGGGGCTCCGGTGGCAGGAGAGGGTGCAGGGCGGATTTGGGGCGAGCTGCAGTGGTGGCAGCGCTGGCCATGCCAGGACCCGAGCCTGGGGCACAGCACAGGGCTGGCCTGGGGCACAGCACAGGACTGAGCCTGGGGCACAGCACAGGACTGAGCCTGGGGCACAGCACAGGACCCGAGCCTGGGGCACAGCACAGGACCCGAGCCTGGGGCACAGCACAGGACCCGAGCCTGGGGCACAGCACAGGGCTGAGCCTGGGGCACAGCACAGGACTGAGCCTGGGGCACAGCACAGGGCTGAGCCTGGGGCACAGCACAGGACCCGAGCCTGGGGCACAGCACAGGACCCGAGCCTGGGGCACAGCACAGGACCCGAGCCTGGGGCACAGCACAGGACTGAGCCTGGGGCACAGCACAGGACCCGAGCCTGGGGCACAGCACAGGGCTGGCCTGGGCAGGAGGCTGCTGTGGGGCTGTCCTGGGCTCTTCCTGGGGGGCACCTTCATGCCCAGGGGCCTCTGTGCCTGGAAGAGCTCAGTTACTGTCACAGAGAGGTGACTGTGACTGCAGAGTTACAGAACACAGAGCCTCTCACCAGGAGACGAGCAGGAGATTATTTTTTTCCCCAGGATTTCATGATTTCTTGAAAACCTTTCATGCTATTGTGAAAAAATGTCTGAGGATCTTTTGAGAGAGTATTTAGAAAGCTAAAGCAAAGGTGCAGCCCGATGGCAGGGATGTGCAGGTGGCCCGGGCACAGGTGGGGAGGGTGTGGAGGGCAGGTGAGGGCAGCGGGCACCTGGCACCTGGGTGGGTGTGTGGGGTGCATGTGGGGGTCAGAGCACGGGATGTGCGTGAGTGCCTCGAAGGAAGATTAACAAACAAGATCACAAATGTTAAAGCCTGGGCAAGGCTCTGGAGCCCATGGAGTCCTGTCAGTCCCCAGCACTGTGGGGATCCCCCCAGCCTGGTGAGGGGGCACCAAGGCTCCTCTGCCCGGGGAAGCCACGTCCCCACTTGCTCCCACATTGGGGGAGAGTGCACGTCACTGCCAGACCTGAGCTGGCATTTTACCCAGGAAGAGTGCACTCCCTCCCAGGGGATCACAGGCAGGTGGATGGAGGAATCTGCTTAAACTTCTCTCCTCAAGATCATGATCAGACATCTTAAGCTCTGCATTATTCACGTTTGTCTGTTGTTTTTAACTCATTTCCTATTTTCCAGCTGAGGGACTCTGCCAGAAGCACTCCTCGCCAGAGATTAAAACAATTTAGGAAGCAGACACCCAATTCCTTTCTTTGGATAGTAGGCAAATTGGATATCTGTGAGAAGCAAGCAAATTTTATTATCAACAGATAGTTTGCTACTTAACTATCCTTAAGAATCCCCCAGTATCTGCAGGTGTTTGTTAGTTGTCCTGAGCCCAAAGGCACACGTGGCACATTCCCTGCCCGTGCCCTGCCCAGCCTGTGCCCGGTGCCCCTGCAGGACACTGGCAGCCCAGGAGGGCAGCGTGGGGAGCAGGTATTTAATGGCAGCAAAGGTGCTGGCAAGCAAATGCACCTGGAGGAGGAGCCCGGTGCAAGGAGTGCTTGGGAGCTCTGGCTCCATGGACTGTGCTCTGCCCATCTCCAGTGTCTGTACTGAGGCCACGAGACACAGGAAATCACGTCTACGTCATTAGCTGTGGCTCTCCTTGGTTTGTACCAAAATAGCTGTTTTAAATGTAATTATCACTAATTTGGGAAAATGCACCATTAGATATGTAAATTTATTGGCTAATGGCTGCGCACGGCAGATCACAGTGGATGGGATGTGGGATAACCAAATTGGAACCATTTCTCAGCTTGCTAAGCAGGTTCCCAGGAGTGAGTTTCAGTATCTGGCAGTCTCCCAGGTGTCTTCCCTATGGGGCACCTGGGACCTGGAGATTCCTCCCAGGGAAGGTCCCATCCTGCCTTCCCCAGCGTGTTCGAGGCGGTGCAGGAAGTTCTGCAGGAGCACAGGAAGACAAAGCAGATGGCTCTTAAAATTATACAAGGATCCAAAAAAAAACCCATGGAGTCATTCATCAGGATTGCTGCAGTTCTTGACCACATAGTCAATGATTTATTTAATCTTAATATATTCCACAAAGAGTCCCCGTATTTCCATAAATATGTCATATCTACCTAATACATAGTAATGAACCTGCTCCAAGGGTAAATAAATAAGATCTAAACTCAGAAAGCCAATGTTTATCAAAGGGAGGTATAGAGATATTGAGTCCTTTAAAGTACCATTCTTCACAGCAATCACAACCAACTTTGGCAATTTATAATGTGCGAGTCAATTAGAATTCCCGGGGGCAGCAGGGCTGTGCACACCCCGGGCGTGGCTGACACCACGAGTGCCACACCCTGCAGGGAGCCACCAGCACTGCCCTCCACGGGCACCATGGGCTGGCAGCAGTTCTGAAATTTGGAAAACCCCTCTGAGATCATCCAGTCCAACCCAGCGCTGCCAAGGCCACCAGGAACCCCCGCCCCAAGTGCCACATCTGCACAGCTTTTGAACCCCTCCAGGGAAGGTGACTCCACACTGCCCTGGGCAGCCTCTGCCAATGCCTGACCACCCTTTCCCTCAAGAGATTGTTCCAAATACCAATCGAAACCTTCCTGGCACGATTTAAAGCTGTTTCCCCTCCTCCTGTCCCTTGTTCCCAGGCAGCAGAGCCCGACCCCTCACCTGTCAGGAGCTGTGCAGAGCAGAGGGTCCCCCTGAGCCTCCTCTTCTGCAGGCTGAGCCCTGCCCCAGCCCCCTCAGCCCCTCCTTGTGCCCCCTCCCCAGCCCCAGTGCCTGACTCTGCACACAGGGTCTTGTTTACAGCTGCTGCTCGCAGGTAAGGATTTCATAAGAGGGACTTTTAGATTTCACATAGAGAAGAATTTGCTGATTTTTGTTTTGAGAATTGTCAATTATGAAAAAAAAAAAAGAAATAGTTTTAAACAGAAAATTTGACTTGGACTGGTTTAATTTATCTTATTCCGTTTTTTCATGGAGTTACATACAGCTGTGCATAACATGATGTAATATGCTAATGTGAATATTTTCATAGTAATACATTGAAAAATACCTAAAAATGTGGCTGCAAAGGGAAATAACTAATTTTTTATAGCTTGCATCTTCTTAATCTTATTTTCTGCAGCAAAGTATTTCATGCCTTTTTTATAATTAGTTTGACAAAGTCAATAATAATAGAATATTCTGATTATGTCAATATGACACGTAATATTATGCACTTCTCTACTATTATGCATATTATGACATGACTTGACATGATATGACAGGTCACATTATGCACTACTACTGATGTCATAAAATAATGTAAAAGTAATGAAAACAAATTTTGAAATGAAAAATTTTAAAAGGAATTAATGACTTTTCCTAAGAGAAATTCCAAAGCAAATCTTTTTCCTTTCTGTTTTTAAGTTTGCTTCATTGGGTTACCACACTCTTCCCCCGGTAAAAGCTTTCATTCCTCAGCTCTGCTGCCTGCTCGTTGCTTTGTTCCCCTCAGCAGCTGGGCTTGGTGTTGGCTTTCGGAGCCTCCCGGGAGCGTGTCAGGAGCACAGAACCCGGGGCTGGGGATGTGTCCTGGCACAGCAGGCGTGGGTGACAGGGACACTGGCGGGCACTGGGCTGGCACCTGTGAGCTCTCGTGTGAGGCACACAGCGTGCTGATCCGGACTGCTATCGGGTTTTACAGGGATACAGCGAGGGTAATTCCCACCTCCCAGAAATGCGGGAGGGTTCGGAACACCTTTGCAGCAGGTCGCCGTGGGCCTGCCCTGTGCCTGATGGATGGCGAAGCCGCCGATTCCCTCCCCAGTCGTGAAGGAAACGTGGCACTCTTGGCAGGCAGGTGGGAGTTTCAGTGGCCCGGAGACGAAAGCAGGAATCCAGCACGGGCACCAGGGACTGCAGGCTGTGCTCGATATCCTCCCACAACGCCTGCGATTCGGATTCATTTTTAATGAGACGCTTTTTGCTACAATCCTACAGCAGCCCCAAACGGTGGCAGGCAAGAGGACGCCAGGTGGAAGAGCTGCTCCCTCCTCGCCTGCTTCCCTTGTCCCCCGTGAGGGAACAGCGGCGGGGACAGCGGGGACAGGGCGGGCAGGGACCCCGGGCGGGCCGGGGGTGGCCGGAGGGGCAGTGCCAGCGCTGGCGGGGGCTGCGAGCCGGGCAGGGCAGCGCGGGGGCCCGGCCTGTGCCCGTGGGGCCCGGCAGAGCCTGGGGGTGCCGGGGACACCCTCCCTACGGAACGGGCACCCCTGCCCCACGGAACGGGCACCCTGCCCTATGGAACGGGCACCCTCCCTATGGAACGGGCACCCTCCCTATGGAACGGGCACCCCTGCCCCACGGAACGGGCATTCCTGCCCTATGGAACGGGCACCCTCCCTATGGAACGGGCACCCTCCCTACGGAACGGGCACCCCTGCCCCACGGAACGGGCACCCTGCCCTATGGAACGGGCATTCCTGCCCCACGGAACGGGCACCCTCCCTATGGAACGGGCACCCTGCCCTATGGAACGGGCACCCTCCCTATGGAACGGGCACTCTCCCTATGGAACGGGCACCCCTGCCCCACGGAACGGGCACCCTCCCTATGGAACGGGCATTCCTGCCCTATGGAACGGGCACCCTGCCCTATGGAACGGGCATTCCTGCCCCACAGAACGGGCACCCTCCCTATGGAACGGGCACCCTGCCCGTGCTTTGGTGCCGCGCTCCAGGGCAGCCGTGCAGGGTGAACCGGGGGTGCAGCCCTGCGGGGTGGCCCCTGTCTGGCCGCACTGGGGGCACTGGGGGAGGCACTGTCCCCTCCCTAGCACCTCCCGCCCCACTGGGGCCTCTGCCCGCAGCGCACGGGGTGGGCGATGCTGATGACAAGGTACTGCCCGGGTGAGAGACCCTGGTGACACAGGCGAGGTCACCCAGGGACCTTAACAGCGTCATCCTCAAACAGAAACATCCTTTTATTATTATTCAGAGCTGACAGAGGGCTCAGAACGAATGCAGCTGATGGCTGAGGGAGCTTCAGGTCAGACAGCTCGGGCCCAGCTCCAGCCTTGTCCCGCCTACGGTGGGCTCAGAGCCCCTCGGAGCCCCCAGGCCCCTCCTCGATGGCTGCAGGGCTGCGGCCACTGGCCGGGGGCTGCCGGTCCTGGGAGATCGCAGCGAGGGGTCCTGCAGGGTGTGGATGGGTGGGAGCCCCAGTTCCAGGGGTCCTGCAGGGTGTGGATGGGTGGGAGCCCCAGTTCCAGGGGTCCTGCAGGGTGTGGATGGGTGGGAGCCCCAGTTCCAGGGGTCCTGCAGGGTGTGGATGGGTGGGAGCCCCAGTTCCAGGGGTCCTGCAGGGTGTGGATGGGTGGGAGCCCAGTGAGTGCTGGAGCTGTGCAAGTGCTGCTCCTCTGGCCTGGGCTGCAGGGGAGCCTGCAGGAGGGAGGGGGCCTGGAGGGATCCCCAGGCGGGGAGCAAGGACTGGGCTCAGCTCTCTTTCCCCCGGCCCCGGGGCTGAAGTCGCTGGTGTTCGTGAATGCAAATGAGTGGGGTTCGGTCCAAATTGCATTTCCTCTCCTAGTATGGAGTATGACGGCACATTAAAGCCTATAATATTCCGCTGCTGCTCTTTTGCATGATTTTTTAATTAAAAAACTATGGAGTAAACAAACATTCTGCTCTGGAGTAGCCCTGCAGAGACCCATCCAGAAGCACATTCACAGCCCTCCACTTTTTCAAGAAAGTTTATATCTTAACAAAAAAAAAATAATAGTAATATCACCCACCCTAACAGTTAGTATTGGGTAAAAGTTTGAAGTGAAAGGCAGCTGGCAACCTTCTCCAGCCCGTGAAATGATATTAACATTTTATTATTCTAAGGTGAGCTTTTTGAAACGGAATTTTAAATGTTACCCTGCTGTTCCAGAACACAAAAACCTTTAATTTTATGCAAATGAACAGCGAGGAGCTGAGCGCTTAATGTAAACGAACACTTTCTTTGTAGGAGAGGTTGGAAGGGAAAAAAAAAATTCCCAGGGATTCTTTAATTGCTGTCTGAAATTATGTAAATCCCAGCGCTAGGCAGAACGCAATTATCCCGTGCCCCTCTCTGCCAGCATTGCTAATGTCTAACAAAATATCGGTGGGTGACATTTAGTCGAGGTAATGCAAATGAGAATTAATTTTTTTTCCAAGACAAAGGGCAGCTAAAAGATCACCTCGTTCCTGCGCGGAGGGGGCAGAGCGGGGGGCGAGGGCACTGGGAACCGGGGCGTGCGGTGCTGGGGCAGCGGGACCCAGCCCACAGCCCCTCAGCGCTGCTTTCTGCTTTATTTCTTAGCGGGATGGAGCCTGGGGAGCGGAGAGGGGCGATGGGGAGGGGGGGAAGGTTGATTGTTTGTTTTTCTTTTTAATTCATGGTCATCCCAGCCCGAGGGCAGGGTGGGAACCATGATTGAAACCCACTAATGGCTCTGGCTGGTGGTGGGCAAAGGCGGCAGTGATTTATCACCTCCCCGTGCTGATAACTAGCAATAATTCTATTAAATATTCAGAGTGAGGCTTTTGCAACGCAATTATCAAACGGGGTTTGTTAGTGCAGAAATGCTCCTCGAGCACAAAAAGGGGCTGCGGGTGCAGGGAAGGGGCTCCTCTGCAGAGGACAAAATCTGCCCACCGTGTCACCTCAGGCTGGGGGACAGCTTACCCTGCTCAGGGGCTGGGGGTGGCCCCAGTTTCTGCAGGATAAATCAGGGAAGTCATAAGGGGATTTTCCTCCTTTTCTCTTTTAATTTTTCTTTTGGTTCTTGCATTTCAGAGCTCTCTCTTCTTCAAAGGCCATAAGAGCCTGTGACTCCACCAACCTCTTAAATGGAAAAGGTAATTCCCGTGGAAGCTCTTGTGAGGCAGGGCAGGGCTGTGTGAAGAGGGATGAAGGACATGGATGCTCAGAAGGCTCCAGATCAGGGTAAGAAGTGCTCGTGGAATTATCCTTTGAAATGTACACTTTGCAGGAAGGCCCCAGGGATCATCAAACTGAGGAGCTGGGCTGAGTTGCACCATCTGCTTGGGATTTAGGACAGGCAGAGCTGTGAAAATATGAATTAAAAGTCCAGAGAAGCAGGAAATAGTTTCCCCTTGCCCCATATTTTGGAAATTGTACCCAGCAAAGCTGGGTGGCGGAAGCCACTCTCACGCTGTGACATTCCCAGTGACAGGGCTGGGTCACTGGGGCCCAGCTGGCACCCCAAACACCAGACCTGCCCCGTGGGCTTTGCTGCCTGGCAGCAGCCCTCCCTGAGCAAGGCTGCTCTGGCAGCCTCAGGCACAGCCCCAGTTCCTGTATTCAGTTCTTGCTGCATCGGCTCCCCAGGCAGCAGGCAAGGGGCCGATGCCCACGCAGAGCCCTGCACCCCTGGGCTCTCCTGGTCACCAGCTGCCTGCTACTCACTGCACAGTCCTGATTGTGACTTTAGGAGCTCCAGGAATGGGTATATCATCTGTTTCTCATTGCGTTCCCTTTCCTGTGGCTTGCTGAAGCCGATGTGCTGAGAAATGCATTCCCTGACACCACAGCATGAGCACCAGCCTGCCCAGCCCCTCCTCGGGCATGCAGGCACCCAGGGGCTGCACACCGGGGCAGGCCTGCCCGCAGGTACCTGCCAGGGGAGGATGGTGAGGTGGTGCAGCTGCAGGCAGGAGCTGTCCTTCACCTGCAGGACCCTGCTGCCGTCCAGACTGAGGCCGTCCTTGTCCTCTGAAAATTTATAATCTTTATAATCCAAGATTTAGACTCTTCAAAGCTTTATGCCTGTCTTTAACCTGTAGCATATGCATAGTCTCAATGGGATTTCTCATCTGCTAAGAGTTAAGCACGTACATAAATCTCTGCAGGCTGGGGCCCAAGGCATTCCCAGGCACACGCATTCCTGCACTCACGCGTAATGGAACAGCCCCGAGCGCGCACCGCGGGCGGGGCGGGAGAGAGCGGAGCCCCCGCTGCTGCTGCCGCTGCTGCTGCTGCTGCTGCTGCCGCTGCTGCTGCTGCTGCTGCTGCTGCTGCTGCCAGCCTGCTGAGCCTCCTGAGCCTCCTGAGCCTCCTGAGCCTCCTGAGCCTCCTGAGCCTCCTGAGCACCGCAGGCAGTGCCGAGGCTGTGCGGGGTTACCCTGCTGGCACACCCTGGGCAGACCCACGCCCTGTGCCAGCCTCTCCAGGAGGCAGGAGGGGAAGCAGCCGGAGGTGAGCCAAGCAGGGAGCAGCCGTGCACAGCCCCAGACAGCTGGGTCAGAGTGGGAGCAGAAGAGAGCCCAGGACAGCGCTGCTGTGCCGGGTACCTGCCATGGGAAGGGAGGCGTGCTGAGGGCTCGTGGTGCAGCAAGGCTCTCTTTGCCTCCCTCCCCGTGGACTGCCTGCTCACAGATGTGGCCAGGGCAGTGTGCGAGGACCCAGAGCAGCGTGTGCAGCTGCTCCACCCCAGCCCAGCTCACCTAGAGCAGCCTCAGACACTCACATGGGTTTGTCACCAGTGCTATTGAGTCAGCTTCATTTTCACCAATGCAAGCTGCTCCAGTGTGACCCTGAGTTAAGGTGATGTAAGAAACCACCAGATTTTTTGCCAACTGGTAGAACTGAAGTGTATGCCAGCCACAGTACATCCTTCTGCCAGACTGTGCTTATGGGGTGACTGAGTGTAGCAGCACAGGATTTTCAGGGCCTGGGCTATTAGATTCACTGTATGAATCTCCAAGCTTTCATTTCCATGTTGTAATTTCTGCCATCAAATGACAAAAAAAGAGGGAACACACTTCACATTTTAAATCATGCCAGTGAAGCTCTTTTTTTCTCCTCATGTAGTGTTGTTTTAAGTCAGGTGATGTGACCTTCCACTAAACTCTTTCCACTTCATATCTGGTGTTTTCAATGGGAACAGATAAAACCTCTTCCATTTGGGGTTAGAAAATCCAGGCAAAGCCATCCAGTGAGAAGCAGCATTTCATGAATGTTTTGCGTTCTGCAGCATTCCCATTTTTGAGGGCAAAATTGCATTAATTTCCCTAAAGCCTCACCTGCCCGGGCAGCAGCCGTGGCCGGCAGCAGCCCCCGCCCCGCTGGGGTCAGCTGCCATTTGTCAGAGCAGCCCCCGGCGCAGCGCTGAGCGCGGCACGGCACCCTCAGAGCTGACCCGGGCACTTAGCCTTTCTGAGAAATATTTATGGAAAGGTCAGCAAATGCTTTGTGACAGGACGCTGGCACATCCCTAACCCTCTACTCCCACCCCCTGCCTCGCCCACGTGCCAGGGCTGGAGCTCCCTCACGTTTCCCCCTCCAGCTCGCACGAACCGCCAGCCCCGCGCCGGGGACGTGTTTCTGGCCATGGCCCATCTGTTTCCAGAGGATGTTCCTGCATCAGCCAGATGATCTCCCCTGTGCACCCACACCATCAGGCCTGTGCTGTGGGAAGCAAAGCCCCTCTCGCCGTGCCCTGCCTGGCCTGGTCGCAGCCTCTGATCCGCAGTCCCCGTCTCTGCGTCACCACCTTCCCCTGGAGCTCAGGTCTGGGAGCTGTGGGTGGACAGCAAGGGCAGAGCCTGGTACTGCAGAGTGCTGGAAGGAGGCAGCACGGTGTGGGCTGACAGCAGGATGGCTCCGGGCACTGACCGTGGCAGCACCAGCTGCCTTTTCCTGATGGCACCAGGGACCTCAGGCTCCAGAGCCAGCTGCACTTCCCCATCCTCTTGCCAGTGGTTTCTGGATCAAATGTGCTTTTGCTGTGCTTGCTGTGACAATCCCAGGCAGCCCCAGCTCCCAGCACTGCTGCCCCATCTGCTGGCTCCATCTTTGCCTCCCAACCCACTGTCAGCAGTGCCAACGACCCAACCTGGCAGCTCCTACCTGTGAGGAAGCAGACAGACAGACAGACAGACAGGAACCAATCACTCTAAACAGATTTACCAGCTAGAAAGTGTCCTGTGAGAAAATAGAGCAGTGGGGAGCACATGGTCCTGAGAAGGAAACAGGCTTACATCCCTGAGCCCTCCTGCCCTGGCATGGCCTGGGCTGCTAAGCAGATCAGAGCAAAACCCTCCTGGAGCTGGGTAATTCCGCCTCTTTGTGGTAATCCGGTAACGCCGCTGATGGGAGTCTGGCAGGAGGAGCTGTGATGGGAAAGCACTGCACCTCCACACACATGGCAGATTAAAAAGGACTTAATCACAGAGCAGCCACAATGTGCACTATGTGACATTATTCCTCTGAAATAAAATTTTAAATATAGCCTATCTGAGAGCAGCACAAAATAAATACTTTAAAAATCTATGATTACTGTAGGTTTTTTTAAATTTTATTTTATATTGGTGGCTGAGTTCTGCTCTTGCTCCAAAGGATTAGAGGGATAATTCCATTACAATTTAGTAACAAGATTAAAAGAGCCAGTTATCCATTTATGGGGGTCTATGGAAACGAGCAGTGGCTTCTGGAGGTCTTGGGCTCTGGGTAGGTGTATCACTCACATCGCAGACACATCCAAATCAGGTTAAGGCACAGGCAGGACATACCCGAGGTGAAAAGGTCTCTGGGGCCACCTGTCCTGGCTTTACTGGGACAAGTGTTCAGGGCTTCACAGGGTGAAAGGACACAGATGGGGAGATGTCCTAGTGTGAAAGGTCACGGAGCAAAGGAGAAAGGCAGGAAGAACAAGGAGTACTCTAGAGACAGGACCCTTAGAGCAAGGGCTGGGACAGCGGCAGTTTGGCATCTGTCCTGCCACTGCAGCTGGAAGAGGAATCTGAGACAGCTTCCATGGCAAATTTAGTTTTGTCCATTTCAGGAGCAAATTCCAAAATTCTTGAACACTTTTGTCTCCAAATTCTCTGTGATTTTGTATCTGAAAATGAGCATGGTAGAAGGTGCAAACACAGGAGATGTGGAGGAAGGAAGCTCTTTAGCTGTGTCCATGAGTGCCTGCCCCACAGCTTGGAAATCCCAGTCTAAAACCATCCCCAGGAAAATAACATTCCTTTCAAGCTGCATATGTGGGACTGGCATGAAACATCCAGGGTTAGAAACTGGCCATCATAACCTTGTGGTGTGTATCCTGTGTACTGATTAACTGATTAATTGATATTTAATTGATTGCACTGTCAGAGCAGGACTTTAGCATGTGCTGATTGTCTCACTGGCTGTTGCTAACAAGGCTGGAGAGCATTTAGTATGAATCCATAGGATTCACGCTTGCAAAAGATGCAGGAACTGCTTTGGAGGCAACAAAGACCCGAGTTCATGGTTCATGGAGCAGTGACTCTCCCTGCTTTTAAAATAATTGTTGAGAGAAATTTAAATGGGGAGCACAGGCTTCAGCCCCTGAGGGGTGGGTGAGCCCCACCCCTGAGGATGGCCCTGTGCCCACACAGTGCCCGTTTGCTTTTCAGCAAGAGCTTCTGTAAGGCCTCTCACTGTACAGTTACAACCTGGGGCAATCCTTTTCTCCTCAAACCAACCGAGGTGTCCTGATCCCTGCGGCGCCAGGGAGCGGAGCCGCCGGAGGGGATCTCCGTGAGGAATTTGAAAGGATATGGGGGTTTCCAGAAGGGCCACCAGACAGTCATAACCACGTTGTCTCTCTGGATTAGTTTAACGTCCTCTTGAATCACTGACCCTGCGGTCTGAAAAGGACCGAATCGGGGAACAGATGGTTTTTCCTATGCAGCCTGACAGCGGGGGTCGGGCCCGCAGTGAAATGCGGGTTTAGGTTCACTTATGGAAATGTGATTTTAGGACCACTTATCGAAATGCTTTGGAAAAGAAACCCGCAAAACCCGGGCGTTGCCAGGGGACGCAGCAGGAGCGAGGGAACGGGAGCAGCGGGTGGTGCGGGGAAAGGGGCAGAGCGACAGAGAGGGAACGGGAGCCCGCGTACCGGGGAGCGGGAGGAGCGGGAGATGCGGGAGGAGCGGGGGGTGCGGGAGGAGCGGGGGATGCAGGAGGAGCAGGGGATGCGGGAGGAGCGGGGGATGCAGGAGGAGCAGGGGATGCGGGAGGAGCCGCCGTGCAGCCGCAGCGGGGCCCGCGGGCCGATGCTACCCCCTGGTGACCGGCGCGGCGGCTCCGCGCGGCTCCGGGCCGGGCACGGGAGCCCCGGGCCGGGGGCGCCGTCGGGGCAGGGCCCGGGGGCGCTGCTCGGGCTGTCCGTGGCCAGAGCCGGGGGAAGGGCCGGGGGAGGATCCCTGCCCGCAAGGGGAGCGGGCCGGGGGTGCCAGGCCGGGCGGAGGGCGCGGGCAGGGGCACCCCGGGTCCCCCACGCCCGCCCCGGGGTCCGGAGCGGACTCGGCCGGGACAGCCCCGCTCCAGCCCCGCTCCTGCACGGCGCTGCCTTACACCGCTCACTCTGTGCATCTTGTTAATGAAAAGCATGGATGTAATTTCAATTAAAGATAATTACATATTTAAACTTAACATTAAATTCTGCACTAAAACAAAATTACATGAAATCTCAGTGTGCAGCCGTGCTGCACGGCAGCGGGTGAAGGAGCCGAGGAAGGAAATGCTATTACACAGAGCGAGCTGATCCTTTCCCCAGGATCTGCTGCTTGTAGGATGTTCCCCTGTCCTCAGGTTCAGCCCGGTGTGTTCCCACATTTCACCTTCGGAGGCAGCCGCTCTCTCCCGCCTGTGGCGGGCAGCCCCCGGTGCTCAGCCCCTGCTGCGGGCACAGCGCACAAACCCATCTCACCCGAGGGAGCCCGGCCCTGGGCAGGGCAGCAGGGACCTGCACTTCCACAGCAGGCACTGCCCCAGCACCGCAGCCCAAGGCTGCTCAGAGAGGCTGCAGCTGGATAAACCTGGTGTTAAACCTGACTCAGGGTCCTGAGTAAAGTTTGAAAAGTGTTTTGAATTAGTGATGAGTTCCCAGACTACTGGGGTTTTTTTTCATGAAATCCAAGAAACCTGTTGGCTTCAAAAGCAATTTTTGAAAATTGAAAACTTTTTGATTGTTCTTTATAATATCCCCTCAAATCCCAAACATGACATTGCATTGTTCCAAAAGCAAAAGCTTTTATTTTCTGTCCCCAAACACACTTTCTGTCCCCAAACACACTTGCAGGGCCCTTTCTTCTCTCCTTGGGCAGTTATTTTCAAGCCCCGGAAGATGCCTGTTCCTCAGTGCACACCAGGAAGGGATGGTTTGCCACTGGGAGAGAGGGAGCTGCAGGATTTGCTTGTTTCTGTGTGGACAGGGCAGGCAGCAGCACAGAGGGCAGCACAGAGGGCACGGCAGCCACCATGCATGGCACAGCCAAGCTCCAACACAGGGGCTTCTCCTCCTCTGTTAAATGATTGCAGTTACCAAGCACTGACAAGTGCCATTAAAATTTATTAGCCAGCATAAAGTTTTATTTAAGGGATGCCTGGAGATTTAGTGGGCTCTGCAAGTCCTTCCTCAGGCCGGCTGTGTCACCTTTAATAACTGCCTGTGGGCTGTGCGAGACTGGGGGTGGCCCTGGATGTCCCTGCTCCTGCTCCCCATCCCTGGGGCCCCCTCTGCAGCCCCCCATGGCACTCATGCTCCCATGGCCCCACATCCCAGCACTGCCAGTCCGGCCTTTGCCATCCCGCCAGGGGCGCCCAGTGGTGTCAAAGGAGCTCCTCTGGCAGTGTTGCCATTAATCAGTTTGGCAATTGTGGAATACACAACATGCATACTGGAGTTCAAATCCCAGCCTCACTAATGGTTTACTACCCACTAAAGCCCCCTTCATGTTATTTAACGTTTAAACCCAAGGAATATTCCAAATCAAAGAGGCTCTGTGTCACACTTAGTCCACCTCAAAGAGCCTGGAATTAACATCCCTCCATGGCTCGACAGTGCCTGCCACACAGAGCCACCACTTGCTCCTTATTAATATTTATGAAGGAGAAAGTTGCATAAATCTTGGTTGATACTTAATTAAACCGCACTTCTTTTGATTTCTTCTCTCTCAGCTTCACTCAGTGCAGACTGTGCAGCCATTAGTTGCTCATCCCACCTGGCACAGCCTGGCACGCCTGGCAGAGCCCACGGGATAAATGGGATTTAGTGCCCGTGGCTGCCCCACTCCATGTGTCAGTGCCACCAGCTGCCTTTGCCACCCAGGCCTGGCCAGCACGGCTGCAGGACAGACTGCCAAAGCCCCACAGGGCCATGTGAGCCAGGACTGGCACAGCATGGCACAGAACAGCACGGCACAGCTCGGCCCCAGCCCTTCTGCCTTGGCTTATCTGCATCTTGTGTCTGATCTGAGCACCATCCACAAGAAAACAGTTAGCACACAGCTGACATATCTGTGATATGATGATCATAGCAAGGAAGCAGCTTGACCCCCAAAGGCTCCTGTGAACAGGCAGGATTGACACTTTACATTGACTTTGCTTCAGGCTTATCAACAAATCTCAGCCAGTTTTATTAAAGAGCCGCGTGTGGGACACGCCAGGCTCAGACAACTTCATCCGCCACGGCTCCGGCACCAGCAAGGGCTCAGCTCCCTGCTCCTGTTTATGCTCTGCTGTTTATGTGCTCCCTTTGCTGCTGAATTTCACTTTACAAAAGCCACTTGTGGTTTCAGTAAAAGCCCATAGAGTTTCCTGGCCCTTTCATGAGGAGGAGAAGAGCAGGTCGGGGCTGTGGCACCTGGGCCCAGTGGTGACTGCTGGCAGTGGGGAGGGGCATCCTGGCATTCCTGAGGGCCTCAGCCCCATGGCCCCCAGGCTGGATAAGGCACTTTTTGTCTCTGCAGATCTCTGAAACCTGTCCTGAATTACATCCCCAGGAAACACTGGATCCTAAAATCCCACTCAAACTCCAGCCAAAGCTGCTCAGGCAGCACTGACTTTTCTAAACTGGTTTCCTTGTTTTAGGCTCTATTTTTTTAGCTCAGTTAAATGTGTAATGTCACATTTTTAGCAGGACAAGAGGACTGGGGCAGGGTCCACTGAATGAGAATCAGGGCAGCAAGCAGCCAGCAGGATACACTACTCTAAGGCATCATTTTGTAATTATGTCTCTTTTTACTCATGCAAATTTTATCAATATTATTTATATATTCAAAGCCATTTATAAATAATATATACATTTATGCTAAGGTAATTGCCTCAACTAGATTATTTGTCCCGTTTTTTATTGTCTATCCAGATGCTGAATATTAAAAGTATGTGTTCTGGTCTGCATTGGTGGCTCAGCACTGGCTGTCTTCCCGTGGGAACAGAACCTCTGCATCAGCAGGTCTGGTGGGAGGAAAAGGCAGAGGATGGTGTTGAGAGAAAGGGCAGGGAGAGGGGAGGGATGTCAGGGAGCAGGGAGGGGAGCTGGGGGCTGCTGGCTGTCCCGACATGCTGGCGCCAGCCCCTCTGCCTGGGGTGCTGCAGCCCATGGGTGGGCTCCTGCCAGGGACAGGGCTGCAGGAGTGGCTCAGGGAGCTGGTCCCAGTGTTGCTCACACCCTGTCCCACCTTCCACCTCTTCACTTACCAAAACTTGACATTGCAATGAAAAAAGATTAGGAGCATTGACAGGCCTGCAAAGGTGACAGCTACAAAGAAATATGGAGCAATCACGTTGTCAGAGTGCCTATTAGGAACCCAAAAACCTCGCCTCTCCTGCATAAGCACAAGTGATTTATTGCCCAGCACAGTTCATGAACTCATCAGTGGTTTTGCATGGAGAAGAGATGGATTTTCTTTCAGCTGTTTATGGTGTGAGTAGACTGTCCTGGAAGTTATTGTTTGATTTTATCAGCCAGCAGTGCTTGCTGGGTGAGCTGAGGGCAGAGCTGGCTCCCCAGCAAGCAGCCAGAACTCCCCAAAGGATTGAGGGAGTGCTGCCCTGGCACTTTGGGAATCCCCGCACGCCCTGCTGAGCACAGCCCTGCTCACACCTGTCTGAAACAGGGACCCTGCTCCTGTGCAGCACAGAAAGCCAAGGTGTGCAGCGTTTTCTGGCTGCCTCCAGAGCACGGTGCAGCTGCCCCACTGCCGTGTGGCTCAGGGTGCTGCCCCAGCGCTGCAGCAGCAGCAGCGCTGCAGCAGCAGCAGCTCTGCAGCAGCAGCACATCGCTCCTGCTGCTGGGGCCACTTCTGGCCACCTGCTGCGGGAAAGGGTTTGAAGGCAGGGATGCAGCCTCAACTTTGTGACAGCCCTGTGCTTGTGTTACACATTTAAATGCATCCTCTCCCCTGGGATTGCGGGATTGCGCCTCGGATGCCCTGGGAACAGCTGTGGTTTATGTCGATTTTAAAGGTGAACTTTCATGCTCAGTGAAATTTTAAAAGCAGCTGATTTACACATGAATCCACTTCAGGCGAGTGTCGATGTAGCTGTTTTCCTTCCTTAATGGTTTGTGACTGAGGAGCTGGGCTGTAAACAGGCGGCTGCCGAGGAGCGTGGGCAGCGCCCGCGGGCAGCCGCGGACCCGCCCGCCTGGGCAGAGACCGCTGCCAGCCCGCGCCCTGCCCTGGGCAGCTCCAGCAGGGGTGGGCGGCACCTCGCAGGGCCCGCCTGGGCCGGTGAGCAAAGCCAGGTGAGCAGCGGCGGGGGCAGAGCGCCCCTGGCGCATCCCCTGCCCTGTGCCTGTGCCCTGTCCCCTGTGCCCTCTGCCCTGTGCCTGTGCCCTGTGCCCTGTGCCCTGTGCCTGTGCCTGTGCCCTGTGCCCTGTGCCTGTGCCCTGTCCCCTGTGCCTGTGCCCTGTGCCCTGTGCCCTGTGCCTGTGCCCTGTGCCCTGTGCCTGTGCCCTGCGCCCTGTGCCCTGTGCCCTGTGCCCTGTGCCCTGTGCCTGTGCCTGTGCCCTGTGCCCTGTGCCCTGTGCCCGGGCTGTGCCCTGTGCCCTGTGCCCTGTGCCCTGTGCCCTGTGCCTGTGCCCTGTGCCCTGCGCCCTGTGCCCTGTGCCCTGTGCCCTGTGCCCTGTGCCTGTGCCCTGTGCCCTGTGCCCTGTGCCCTGTGCCTGTGCCCTGTGCCCTGTGCCTGTGCCCTGTGCCTGTGCCCTGTGCCCTGTGCCCTGTGCCCTGTGCCCTGTGCCCTGTGCCTGTGCCCTGTGCCCTGTGCCCTGTGCCTGTGCCCTGTGCCCGCGTCCTGCTCACGCCGTGCCCACCCAGCCACCGCACCCGCAATCCCGGCCAAACCCCAGCCCGCGTGGGACCCCGAGCCCTCTCCAGACCTGACCCTTTAAAGACACTTGATCTTTTTCCTTTAAAAACACAAACTTTAAATGGCTCTGAATAAAATAAAAGAGAGTAACTGAGCTGTGAAGGGTGATGATTGTATTTCTTTCACTTGTAAGAGAGACCTTTATAACTCTCTGGGGAGGAAAAAACAATAATGGTCCTTCATGGATGAAGTGTTCTAAATATGGTGTATATTTTTTAAAATACCAGTTCTACAGTTATTGAAACAAATTATTGTTAAATGCATTTGCAGCATAATAACTGTGCTAATTTGCTGATAAAAAGCATCCAGCGTTAAACCCCCCATACATTATTTTGTCATTAGCATTTGTTAGCTCCTCGTAGGTATTTTCAGACAGAAGGCTTTGTTCTGTATTTAGCACAAGGGCCCGTTTCCGCTCTCCCCTCCCGCTGGGAATTGCATGTGCGCAGAATTGCAGCTCTTTTTTAAAACTTCATGTTTAAAAATGGAAAATTTATTTCATTTCATTAATGGGTGAGGGAGGAAGGGAGAGGAGGAAGGAAGGTGCGTGATTTAGTGAGCAGCGTGTCACGAGTTGTGTCAGCACCCGCAGCAGCTGGAGCCAGGGTGAGAGTGGGGCACAGCCCCCGGCAGCAGCTGGCTACAGCCTCGGGGGGATCGGCACCACCCGGCCAGGAGCTGGCCTTGAGCCTGGTGGGACTGGTGGTCCTGGCCAGCCCCCGACACAGTCAGGGCCACCAGGGCACCCTGTGGGCACCGCGCCAGCGGCGGCTGCAGGGGGGGCTCAGCAAAGCTGGGCTTGGGGGAGAGGGAGAAGGGCCTGAGAAGTGCCGAGCCCAGAGGGCAGCTCTGGGCAGCGGGAGGGGGCCAGGACAAGGCTGCAGTGAGGGATGTGTCCCATCCCGTTCTGACCCCCGGGAGGCAAGCAGGGCCCGCGGCCGTGGGCAGTGGGTGTGGGATGGTGGGTGGAGCAGGGGAGGTGGTGTGGGCAGGGAATGGGTGGTGTGGGCAGGGAACGGGTGGTGGGTGGGCAGGGAACGGGTGGAGGGTGGGCAGGGAACGGGTGGTGGGTGGGCAGGGAATGGGTGGTGTGGGCAGGGAACGGGTGGTGGGTGGGCACACCGTGGCTCGGAGCAGCCACCAGCGGTCGGGGGGGTTTCTAGAGCCACTGTTGCCATAGCAACCCTGCTCCGATCATATCATCGCCAGGAAAAAGCAGCTTTATTATCAACAGAGATCTTCCCAAATTAACCCTTGTGTGGCCACTTGGCTCCTGCTGCTGGCCCGGCTGGGTGCTGCCAGCCCCCCGTGCCTTGCTTGGCTGGTGCAGGCTGCAGTGGGGCCGGGCCGGGCTCCCTGCTCTGCGTACACACAGCGTGCTCCCTCCCAGCACCACGGGAGTGCTGGAGCATCCCTGGGGGCCTTTCCAATCACAAACATTTATTGTTGGCCATGAGGGTATCAAAACTTCAGGGCATCCGTCTCAGCCGTGTGGGAGCCGTGACAGATGGAGCAGGTGGAGGGAGGAGCGGGGCTCGGCTCCCGGCCCGCTCGCCCCTCCCAGCTCTGCAGAAAGCAGGAGATATATATTTCTCCCCTGAAAAATTACTGCTAATTCTCTGTACAAATGTTCCCTGACCCTTCTTGTGGCCTCCAGACGCATCCATGAGAGATAAATAATGGTAATGAGCAGCGGGGAGGGGGCCAGAGTGTGACACTGCAGGGACCACAGGAGGAGTGTGATGGGGGTGTTTGGAAGGGGGCTGGAGCTGCCCCTCCCCTGGTGGGGACATCACGCCTGCTCCCCGACTGCACACACAGCCCGACCCTCCTGATCACCAACACCGACAGAAAGCCTTGGACAAATCAATTAGATTGCTACTGTATATTGATTAATACTACCTGTGGCTATAAAAATATAATTGATTGCCTGAAGAAGAGCAGAGGTAATGTAGAGACCAGACAGAAAACCTGTCTGAAGAGTGATCAATACTTGCATTCAGGAAACTCACCCAGGAGTATAATTGGACAAAGCAGAACTTGGGCCAAACCAAGCACCAGGAAAATGATTTTGCTAACAACCAGACACCAGGAAGCTTGCAGGACTGGCTGCAGCACTCCTGGGAGAGCTATAGCCATGCCAGCTCCAGTAACATGTTCTATTTTCATATCTTTTGGTGAAGGATGCAAAAGTGCCAAACTTTGTTTTCTCAACCAGACTGGACTGAGCATTCTCCCATTCAGGACAGCCCCAGGACCTCTCCAGAATACAACGATCCCCAGGATATTTTCCAGCTGCTTCTGAATCTTGGCAGTGTTTCACTGCTACCTCAGGGATGCTCTGAGCTGGCCCTGCCCAGACCAGGCTGGTTGTTTGTCGTGGGAAGTGCTGTCCAGCCTGGTGCCAGGCACAGCCCAGCCTCACAGAGGGCAGCGTGGTTAGCAAAGGCACACAGCCAGATTACAAAATGCAATGAAATACTTAAAAGCTGCCCTCCAGACTAAAGTAAATCAGACATGACTTTGACAAGGTGAAACCAAAGTGATGAAACCAATCCATTGTGCTTGGGGAATCGATCTCCCCGGCAGGGAGTAGAGAGGCCATCGATTCACAGCCTCAGCAGTCAGGAATGTCAAGCTGCCTGATCTAAATTTCTATATGCATCACTCCAGATTAAATGATGGAGGAACACGTGTGTGGGCATCCCCTTGCCCAGCCTAACCTCGCCAAGTGGCAGCAGCATGGATGCGCCAGGCCAGGGCAGAAGCCTCGAGAGGTGACACGCTGCCTCTTGCCCCTGCCTCACCTGGCAGCAGCAGGTGCGTGCCTGGCTCTTCTTGGACTTCCACACAACACAGAGAGCCACAGGGGCTGCCTGTGAGGGGAGCCCCCTCTGCAGTGGGGCCAGGAGAGTGCAAAGACCCCAACCGCCCGCACCTGCCCAGTGTGGGGAGGCTGCATTAGAGTCTCACTGCGCAAGCCAGTGCAGCAATTAAGATTTCATTCTTAAAAATTAAATATTTATCTGCAAACATGATCTCTGGCTGCAAGAAGCCTGGGCCTGCATCAGCACGGAGGCTGAGGGCTGTCCCCAGCCCGGGACGGGGGTCCGGCCCGTCACGGTGACACCGCGCTGGTGGGGCTGGCGCCGCTGCCCGCTCTGTCACTGTCAGACCCAGCCAGGCCATTAGTTTTGTCAGTGTGAGAATAAAGAGCCGTCTCTGGGGAGAGATGGAAAAACTCGATCCAGCTCCCAGCAGCCCTGAGGGGGTTGTGTTTTACCATTTCTTTATGACTTACCAGCTGGAACATGAGCAGGCTGAGCCGACGCGAGTGGCAGGACCATTTTCTGCTTCCAGCTCCCACCGGGAGCCTGTGACAGAACATCAGGGACCAGCGCGGGAAGCTGAGAAGCTGAGGAACAGATTGAGGGAGGGTGGAGGGAGGGAGGGAGTGAGGGAGGGAGGGAAGTTGGTGGTTTTCTGTCGTGCCAAATCCAAAACATCTCTGGCACAGGCCTGGCCCATCCCACCCCCATCCCACCGTGCGGGGGCTGCTCCGTGCCCTCAGCCTGGGTTGGGACAGGCTCTGCAGGAAAAGGGAAACTCATGGACAAGGTCCCTCTGCTTGGGGTGTCCTGCAGGCACCTTTGGGTGGGATCACCTCTCCAGGGCTGGCTCTTGAGCTGGTCTTGGGCTGGTCCAGTAAGGGGTGGGAAACTGCTCCTGGTACCCAGCTGGGATGGCTGTGCTCTTGTCACGCATGCAAATCTGTATGCAAATATGTCCTGCCTCTGGACTCACCAGAATAAATATGGTTTGCCTCAACCACTTTTTTTCACCCACCCAAGGAGTGAATTGCTGTTTTGCAGCAGTTATGGCTCATTTAACCCTTATTATGACACATTTAACCCTTTCAGTGAAAGGACTCCACTGTCTGGAGATGATGCGCTGCAGCACAGCATGGCTGGGACCCTGTCCCTAATGAACCAAGCTGCAGGCAGCCCCAGACCTTCTCCATGTCACCAAACCTCCTTTTCTTTATTTCCATCGTTTTGCCTGCGTTAACACACAGCTGTGACACAGCTCTGAGAGCACCTGTGTATGTGAGGGCCTGGCCACTCTGCCCCAGGGCGGTGCCACCTGGTTCTGGGACGCACTGGAGACATTCCCAGGGCTGAGCCGGGCATTGGGGATTCTTGCCTGTGGGTTCAGCCTCTGGGAGGCTCTGCAGAAGCGGCTGGGGAGCTGTCTCCCCAGGAAATGTTTTTTGGGGCCCTTCCTTACAAAAAGTAGGGGTGGAATGGAGTGACCAGGAGCAGCAGGCACCTGCCTGTGGTGGGGCTATAAAGCCACTTATGGAGTCTGAAACTCTTGGAGGGGAAACTGCGTGTGATGGACTGGGAAAGTAGGCTGATATCAGTCAAATAATCCCCCTCATTAGTCTTCTGTAAAGCAGGAGATAAGGCAGTGAAAGGGACAGCTGCTCCCTGGCTGGGTGAGGGTTCCTGCAGCAGAGCTGTCGTGCCACAGGACTGACAGAGCCCTCGCTCCCTGCCCTGCCCTGCCCTGCCCTGCCCTGCCCTGCCCTGCCCTGCCCGTGCAGGGGGGGCTGCCCGGGACCCCCACAGTGCCCGAGGCCGGGGCTGTGCCCAGGCTCATCCCTTGGCTCCGGGGCCCTGGACACAGAGCCCTGCCCCAGAGCCTGGGCTGCCCAGGAGCCCGGCCCCGCCAGGCCTGGGGAACGCCTCCTGCAGAAAAACAAGGCTTTATAAATAACGAGCTCCCAGGTTGGTAAGAGCTGCTAAACGATTTGCTTCTTTTCAACATCACAAAATCCATCTGCAGTTATTTGCAGCAATTCCGAGCAAGACACACACTCCAAACACCCTGGAAAAAGGAAGTAATCCTGGCACATGGTAATTGTTTATGCAAAATAAACCTTCACTGCCAATGACTGGCAACAGGATGCATCTTTGTCAACCTCATTTTAGCAATGTTCCTTTTTCTGTATGAATTACTGTATTTGCAGTTATGAGAGAGCAAACACTACCCATCACCCATACCAACTCCAGCTTCCCACTCCCCCACATCACAAGCTTTTTGCACTACATGAATGCTAGTCTCAAATTTTCATGTTCATAGTTACAGATTAAATAATATTAAACAGCATTACACTGGAAAGATTTGTTTCCAAGTAGCAAACAGATTCCCCATATTATTCTTTACTGTAAGTAGTTGTTGTTATATCTTATTCATCTGGAAAATAATTTCAAACAGCCATGAAAATAGCGGATTTCTCTCTGTTAAAATGATAGTCAGAGCCTGGGCTGCTGACATATAGTAACATGATTCACTTGGACAGTTACTGACTGCACATCCAATTCATTTCTTCTGTAGAGCACCAAGTTATTATCTGAAATGCACAAGGTGTCTGGGGGTAACATATGATCAGCCAGGGACGCTTTTGACGGCTTGAAGAGCAATCAATAAAAATTGTCTCCAGCAGTTTTGTAGAGTATGGAAGTTGGTGGTGAAATGAAGTGATGGAGATTAACTGGTGGAAGTCAATGCCCCGGTGCTGTGAACCCTGTTTTTTAATTAAAGATCCAAAGCTGCTTTTCCCTGGAATGGGGAGTTTTCCCTGTGCACCAGATCCTGTGCTGAGGGATGATGTCCCCTCCCTCCGCGTGTGCCAGTGGTGGCTGGTGCCAGCCCTGGGCACTGTGCCTGGCAGGGACAATGGCATCACTGGTGGCACTGGCCTGGCCCAGCCCTTGGCAGCCCCTCTGCTGCACTGGGCAGTCACAGCTGCCCAGTCTTCGGAAATACATTTTGAGGATAATCTTGATCGTCACATTGATCAAATTAATATTCTCCAAAACACAGCTACACTCTTCATTGGCAGCTGTTATTTCACCCCCAACAAAAAGCTCCTGTGAGCTGCCAGTCCCATAGGACACTCACTTCGTCTGGGTATCGTTTCTGGGGCTCCCTGATCTCTCATGGAGGCTGAGGTAAGTTTTTCAATTAACATTAATAGTGTGTAGCTGGACTCTGCTCTCACTGCAAGAAATGACACTTGGCTTGTGAGGACATTTTTACAAAGGCTGCTGGCTCTTTATTGCTCCTCTGTGCAGTGAAGGGGGTTTGTCTCACCAGAATGCAGCTTTGGCAGTGTCCAGGGGGCACCTGATAGCTTCAGGGGCAGCCCCAGCCTGTGCACCCTAGGAAACCCATTTGCATTTCTGTGTGGAGTGGGTTTCAAAACACTCTGTTAATTTTCTTCCATTAAACACAGCACAAAGCTGTATGGCTTTGATGGTGACACAGTAATAAACACTCAAAGACTTGTTTACAAAGAAATAGTTATTGTCTGCTAAGTAGTTTTAATGGAAAGCCCCCTGCTGGTGTTTAGTGGGGGGCTCTGGATGTGGGAGGCAGGCCCTGAGCAGTGCTCCCTGCTCCTCCCGTACCCACTGCTTAAGTGCACAGAAGGTTTTGTAAGACCTCTAGTGCACGCAGATGAGATGATTGCATGCTTTAGAGCAAATCTGTCCTCCTTCCTAGTCAAGTGCTTTCCTACTAGAGCCATGTTTAATACTGGGATTTCTGTGGATGGCATTTGAGCACGCCAGGTGAGGTTGCCCTTCCACTAACGGAGTGTGTGCCCAGCAGCTGCCAGAACAGATGCTGCTGGAGGGGTCCAGCCCTTCTGCCCCTGTCCCTGCATGGTGCTGGCACAGTCTGCCCGGGCAGCCCTGCCTGCTGCTGGTGTCAGCCCTCCTGCCCACACAGGGCCATGGAACACTGTCCCAGGGAACTGCTGGGGTTTGGACCCTTCCAGAATCCCTTCCTGGGGGTCCATGTTTTGGTCCAGCCAAGCTTTTCACAGACACTCTATAAGGTAAATGACAGAAGAGAAAAGGTGAATTATGTTTTGGTTGTAGCAGGTCTACAAGCTGCCCCGTTGTGCCAATATCCCAATGGACAGAAACAGCAAATGGGGAAACCTGCAGAGGTGCAGGAGAGCAGGAGCCCTTTGCTGCTGTGAGCACGCACTGCTGCAGCCAGAGCTGCTCTCTGACAGTCCTGACGGAGAATTTATGGGCCCACAGTGCCAGTGCTGGTGCCACAGCCCTGCCAGCCCATGGTGCCAGTGCCAGTGCCAGTGCCACATTCCAGCCCTGCCAGCCCCCAGCATTCCCCCCAGCTCACACCTCTGTGATCCAGCAGCGAGGGCCGGGTGGCTGCCTGGGCCTGAACTGCACCACTTGGCCTAATAAGAAATGTATAAAAATAATAAAAATGGAAACGCATGGATATTATTTGTCAAGCGTGTGCCTAGCAACTCCCTGTTATTTCACATATTGTTCTAGTGGGAACATAAGTAAAACACATTAGCAGTAATTTAAAGTTGCTATGTGCATTGATTATTTATACCCTTACATAAAACCCCAGCCTCTGTGTGCAGCACACCAGCCTTGATAAACTGTGTATGTTAAATCACAATCTCCGAATATGTGGACAGAATCTCTAGGCGAATATTGTAGGGTTTTTTAATATATATAGAGAGGGATAGATCCACTCTTTGGTAGTGACTTGCTTGGTTCAAGTGCATCTCTAAATCACACTACACATATAAATAATAAATAAGGGAGGCTCATATCCTTAATATTATTCTCATGTCTTATTAAACTAATATTTCAAAAAACTTTTATTTTTCTTTTAGTTGCAGGTCACTGTTAAAGTTTAAAAAAAATATTACAATCCAGCTCTGACGCTTCACGGGAAGAGTGCGAGAGTCCCTGTAAAGCACAGGCATGAATGATTATTCTAATTGCCTGGAGATGCCTTCTGAGAGATAGAATAATTAAGCAGTGGGATGATTGAGACCTTCAGCACCTCTGTCTGTGTTCCCCTTCTGGACACCCCCCAGCGGCAAAGAAAAGGACCATTTCCTTAAACCGTGTTTTATTTTTCACTTCATCACTATGAAGATTTTATTTGATTTCTTGCCCTGAAGATCTTTTGCTGCAGCCGGGCGATTCCTTACGGCCCTTTCCTGGCGGAGAGGGAAGGCTGAGGGCTCGGGCCAAGCCAGGGTTCCGGGCAGGCCGGCGAGGGGTCAGTTTGCCAGCACGTCTGGGAGGCCAGGCTGGCTGCAGGGCTGTGCTCGCCCAGCTGTGCCCACCCGTGCATTGCTGCCCTGCCCTGCACCCAGGGCCCTGCACCCACTGCAGGCGTTTGCCCAGACCCGCTGCACACCCGGCGCCGCAGCCGCCGATGGCTGCCAGGGCCCTGCGCCCGTGGCCGAGCACTCCTGGCGAGGGCAGGGTGGAGCCCCTCAGGGCTGCAGGGTATTGACTGCCAGCTGTTTGCACAGCGCTGGCACTTGCCCCTGGCTGTGACACCGTGCACGAGCTGAGGCATCGCCGGGAAACTGAAGTGGCTCCTCTCGGCTCGGGAGGCACTGACAGTGCTCAGCTGCAAGGATGCAGTGGGAGGTGATGCAGGAGTGCGCCCGCAGGGATGGGCATGGCTCTGCCCGTCAGACCGGGAGTAAACACAATGCATCAAAATTTACTGGGAATTAACATCCCAAACATCTGCTGGAGCAGGTTTGACAGGTGACTCACAGGGAGCCTGTGGCAGAGGAGCCCAGCGTGGCCGCGGCTGAGTCGGGGCCCTGCCAGGCACAGCTCCAACGGGGCGCTGGGCTCACGGCTGGGCAGGGAAGGGCCAGAGCTGCTGCCAGGACAAGCGAATGCTCGAACAAAGTGTCCTGGATTTGAGGCCCTGCTCTGGAGCAATGTGGGATGTCCAGTGCTCTCCCTGCAGGAGTCTGGCATGTCCAAGGCCACAGAGCCCCCTGATGGGGACGTGACTGGCCATGGGTGACCCTCAGGGTGTGTCTGTGCTGTTCTGCAGGACAGAAACAAGATGGTTTGTAGGAATGTAAGACCTTTGACAAAATTCTGGTTTGAAAGAAAAATTGGGGTTATGGGGCAAGTTTTCCTGATAAGGTCAGAACATTCAGCCTCAACCTTTTTCAGAGCAGAATGTTTCAATTTTCCACTTCAGTCTAATGTTTCATTTCAATTTTATACTAAGAATGTAAATAAAATGAAACTTTGAAATAAAATGTTTATTTTTTCCTGAAGCAAGTAATTTCTATTGACCTGAAATTTGACTTTTCACACGAATGTGTTCCATAGAAGATTCTGGAATGGTCTCACCTCCTGTTCAGGCCATGCTCCTCTTCCAGCCCAGGCTTCACAGGTCTCCACAGTGAGGGCTGGCTTCTGCTTCTGCACTGGTTTGTTGCCTGATGAAAGGGTTTTCTATTCCCCTGGGGTTTGCTATGTTTGCTGTAATGTAAATAATAACATTTATAATTCCACATGATGACGTTAGGAGGGGATGTTGGGAGCCTCAGGTGGAGCTGCTCTCAGTGACACGGGCAGGGCTGGGGGCAGCCCTGGCTGGTGCTGCAGCCCCGGCTGCCCGCAGGCTGTCGGGGACTCCTCTCTGTCATTTCTGAACATTTACATCGGGCTCCCTGTGCCCGGCCCTGCGATGCTCCCCTGGAACGGGCTCGGGGTCAGCTCCGCTGCCCGGTCCGGGGCTGCCCCGCCGGGGAGGCTCCGCCGCGCCCCGCGCAGCAGCGGCTCCGCGCATCCCCGGCCCGCACACGGCAACCACGCTGGAGGTAAATAACTTCCAAGCAAGTTACTTTAATTAATGCAGGCAGTTCTGAGGGCAAAAGCAAACAGCACTTGGCAGCGAGAACTTTTAATGAGAATGTCATTAAGAAATTCAGATGGCGAACGCAGAGTGATTCCCTGTGCACCCGCCTGACTTCTCTGCCTTCCCAGTTCTTCCTGTCCACTAAACATAAAAATGTCATTTGTTTTTATAACCCCAGAATCCAGGCTTTCTTTCTCCTTTTATTAACCAATTTATTAGCAGGACATGAGCAGCCAGCTGAAGTCGGAGGGTAGAGCCCTCTGATCCCTTTTCTTGCGATCGCCTAATTATTTATTGCTATCAGACATCAGAGTTTCTATAAATTAAACCTGCTCTTCCCAAAGTTGCCCCTGGGTTTAAATCAATACTGGGCATCTCACACAATATGTGATTATTAATAAGTGATGTTTGAGACTGTTCCACATAACATCCTGAGTCTGGGGGGTAAACTGGTGAGGCAGGAGGGGGTAAGAGCACGCCCTGGCACAGGGCTGTGCCACTGCCTGGGGCTGGGCTGCCCTCAGGAACCACGTCAGCCTAAAAACCAAACTGTGGTTTGGAATGGCCAGATGCCCTGGCTGTGGGATACACCAGCACCACAACATCCATTTTCCTCTGCATTCCAACAAATCTTTAGTATTCACCATACTGGAAAAAACCAAGCAAACTTTAATTTAGAAGCATGTGACCTTCCTTCTTGATATGATCAAATTTTTTGTGTGTAAAAATATGCCATGAAATACAATATAATATAGATTATAATGTGAAATATTTAATATTATACACAATTTAAGCAAAAATAATTAAAGTAATAATAGTGACTGTATTTATATTGAATACTTCACCTTACCAACCAAATATTAAAAGGAAGAAAGTGATTTAATCTTTCTCCCATCAAAGGTGTCATCGAAGCTGACACCCACCAGTGTTCCCATTCCAACGGAAACGCTTCCCGCCACGGAAAACTGCTTCTTCCAGGAAAAAAAAAAAAAATAAAATAGCTCTGGTGCTCTGGCGCCGCGGGGCTGGGGTGCTGCGGGCTTCGCTCCCCGCGGGTTGGATCTGGGGGCTCCGCTCCTCGCTCCCCGTGGGCCGGGGGCTCTCCCCGGGGGCTGGGCCGGGGGCTCTCCCCGCTCCCCAGGGGCTGGGACGGGGTCTGTCTCGCGGGTTGGGTCTGGGGGCTCTCCCCGCTCCCGCGGGTTGGGTCTGGGGGCTCTCCCCGCTCCCGCGGGTTGGGTCTGGGGGCTCTCCCCGCTCCCGCGGGTTGGGTCTGGGGGCTCTCCCCGCTCCCGCGGGTTGGGTCTGGGGGCTCTCCCCGCTCTCGCGGGTCCCAGCCCGGACCCGTCCCGGGGCTCCGGGGGGCGGCGGCGGCCTCCGACAGCGCCACCTGGTGGGCGAGGAGCGCGGTGACACCGGGGGACACAGGAGGGGCACGGGGGACACGGGGCAGGGAGGGACACGGGGCAGGGAGGGACACGGAGACAAGGGGCAGGGAGGGACACGGGGGACACGGGGCAGGGAGGGACACGGGGGACACGGGGGACACGGGGCAGGGAGGGACACGGAGACAAGGGGCAGGGAGGGACACGGGGGACACGGGGCAGGGAGGGACACGGAGACAAGGGGCACCAGGGACACTCAGGGGACAGTGAGCACCAAGAAGACGGGGCAACGCAGGGACGCCGTGGGGGCACAGGAAGCACTGGGGACATGGGGGGGACAGAGCCACTCTCAACTGGGGGGCATCAGGGACAGGAGAGGCACTGGGAGCTCAGGGGGAACTTACGGCCCATTTACATAGGCCTGCAGGGCACAGGGAGAGGCCACATGAGGGACAGAGAGAGGCCAAAGCCGTGAGACAAGGCTCAAGTGGATGGGACATGCTGCAGGGTGGCACTTCCCTTTTCCTCTTCTTTTTCCACCTCCTCTTCCCCATTCCGCCGTGCTCCTGCAGCTCCCCTGCCCTCTCTGCAGGGTCACCATGAGCAGTGACTCTGGCAGGAGCGAGGCTCTGCCTGCACTCCCAGTGCCCAGCCTGCTCCATCCTGGCAGCCCAGCACCACTTTGGGACCTGGGAAGGTGTTGCCCCACGATGACAGCAGGGTCTGTTCAAGGACAACCCCAGAGTCACAAATGTCAGCACAAACAAGACGTGGGGAAGGAGCCACCACAGCTCAGCACAGTGCACTGCAGGATCACTGTTTGGGAACAGCCCCACATTCATAAACCAGCCAAAAATCCAACTTTTTCTTGTTGAAAATAATTATATCTTGTCAAGTTTGGTGGCATCTGCAAAATATCTTTTAATCTAAATTATATGATACCTAAAGAGCAGAACTGGGAGCTGTGCTAATGGTGGTTGTTTCCTCAGACTTTTAGAAATGGCAGGGCTGTATCAGACCATCCTTGACAGACTCAGGAGGTTAAACACGAATCTTCTGCTTTTGCTGGCCAAGGACCCATAGGCAGTGGCTGAATTAATTTCTTCTCCCTTCTGCTATGAAGTAAATGTTGTTCCCTGCCCAGGGGCACTGCCTGTGCCTCTGCTGGGGAATGCCTAAACATTAAGGAGGGCTCCAGATATAGGGAGAATCCTTTGGGGAGCCCTGGCTCTCTCCCCTTCTGCCTCTGCTGACTGGGGAGAGCCCCTGTAAATGTGAAGTCAGGGTTTCTGAAAGAAAAGGCTATGGTGAGAGTAGGGATGGATGAAAATACCTGGTGCTGCATCATGAGTCCTAATAAGCTTGTGCCCACGTGCCTGGGAAGCAGAGACTGGGAAGGGCCAGACAGGAATGTGGCAACAAGCAGATTAAAGGCACAAAGCCGCCTGAGCTGAGGCGTGCAGAGCAGCTCTGCTGCCCTGAGCAGGCTGTGGCTGATCACCCGACGTGTCCCAGGCTGCCTCCGCTGCAGCACAACGAGCCCTGGCACGGCCAGCAGCCTCCTGGCACCTCTGCTCTGCAGCCCTATCTGCACTCGCACATCTGTGCCGCCACTGCTGCTGCCAGCCAGGGGACAGCCAGCCCAGCCCTGCTCCTCGCAGCAGCCGCCGTCCTCCCGGGCTCCTGCCAGGCACCACGCTCTGCTTGGCAGCTGAGGCCAAGAGCTTTTGTTGCTCAGAGAGGATGGGAGAGCTCTTGGAGTGCAGGATGCCTGGCTGTGCCCCTTCCCTGAGCTGTGGCACCCGTGAGGCCAGAGCCAGGGGGCGAGGTGGGCAGGGGGAGAGGGGCTTGGGCTCAGGTGTGCTACTCATTACCAGAAGCAGTGAGACATTTGTTCACTCGTTAGCACGGTGG
>NC_086258.1:11128758-11261258 GCF_021018805.1 Prinia subflava
GGGGAAACACTTCAAATGATCAAGTGGACTTGACTTAAGAAGGATAATTGCTTCCTATGGTTTTTGTGAAGGCAGCAAAACAAGTAGGTGTGTAGAGAATGATTTTTTTATAGATGTGAATCTTGGAGAAATCTTTGCATATATGAAGAAGTATTTTTAATGCTTGTGTTATAGTTGGAACATTTTGGGGGCAGGGAGTAAGGTGAGGGAAATCTATTTTGATCCTGTATAGAATGAAAGTTTCTAGCCTTGCAAGATTTGTGTTCGTGCTGAATATTGAAAGGAAAAAGTATATTAGCCTTTGTGTTTAGGTATTAAAGCATTTTTGTCTCACTTTGATATAATGAACATTAAAACTTGGTGTAAAACTGAAATTGGGCATGATACAAGTTCACATATGGGTTTTTTCTTTCCTCTTTCATGGCGTTATTGATTCCCCATGTGCTGGAGAACCTATTCAGAAAGGCAGGGATTGGAGGACACAAGAATATTTTTGTGACCTTAATGTAAATGCCACATATTAAAGAAATTACATCTATAGAATTACCTTCCACTTCCACAGGATTTTAAAGACTATTAAGAAGAGCAACTTCAGACCTAGAAATACGTAGCAGCCTGTTAGTTCTCAAAATGAGTTAACTTTATTAGGAGAAAGATAAAAGAAATCAAACCTTGCCTTGTTTAGCAGTGAAGATTTTGACGTTATCTGGAGCAAAATTGTAGGAATGAGAAGTAAAGACCTCATCTTTCTAAAGAGAGTAAAATAAGAAGTTATTTTTATTCTTAGCTGTTTGCTTTTTCAGAATTTTTCTGTTGGTGTGATCAGTGTTGTGGGAGGGAACAGAGGGTGAGGATGCAGAGGGAGATGTGGCAGTGTAACATATGAGATATGCTGCTCATATGTGCAGCAAGTATACTCTTGCTGCACATATGAGCAGCTACAGATTTTGCTGAAAGACTCCATGCACAGGAATCAGTGGCAGTGCCTGCCATGGGCTCATCCATGTGTGCTGTGAAGAACCATGACACAACCTTGCTGTTTTCTCAGTTAAAGAGAATCAGAGCTTGAGCTGACCTGCTGGTTCTGTAAGCATTTCGTGGTAGCCTGCAGTTTCTGAGCCTTTGTCCTGTCTAGGGAGGGTGTTCATATAAAACTGAGTTCAACATAAATGACAAATAATACACTTTTTTTTCCCGCTGCATTTCTTGAGTTGAGTGGAAGTAAGGGTAAGGACTTGGCATGGCTTTAGCAATATTCAGTTGTACTCCTTCACAGTCGGTACCTGGAAAAGAGCGTCTACCTCCTAGTATAATCTTGTTTCCTAAGTCCTTTGCTCTGAGAAAGAAAAGTTAAATCTCTTGTATTACTGGGTTATCTTCTGTGAGCATTTTGGGTTTTTTATAAATTTTATTTATTTCACAAATAATTTGCTTTGCAGGAATTTCTGTTTTCTGTTTTCAGCCAGTGCTGACTGAACTGAAACTTCCTGCATCTTGTGGAGAGCATGTATAAAAGAAATGACCTCATGGCCAATGTGATGGTCACCTCCGCCACTCCAGAGGTACAGTTTCTTGGATTTTATTAGCTCCTGTATCAAAATGGCATTTTTGGCTTGCTTCAGCTTTCACAGGAGCTCTCTCCACTACTAGTCAAATACCACACCATTTGTAAGACAAAGAATTAACATGGCAAGAGAGTAATTGTAGAACGCTTCATGGTTCTTGGTGATCACAGCCACATTTTTTTATTGCTGTTGTTGATAATTACTCCTTTTGTTTAGTTTTCAGTACCATTTTTGACCTGTTATTCTGTAACTTAGAGCAGCCATGTGTTATTAGTGAGTTCAGAGCAATGTAATATACCATCAAAATAGAGTCGGTTGGAAGTAGAACCCAGAAATATCCAGCTACATTTTTTCCTTTTTTTTTTTCTTTCTTTTTTTTTTTCTTTTTAATTTACTGGTCTTCTAGTGAAAAAGTGCTCCAAGATTTTGTTCATTTTAATGTTTGTATCCTTTGGAGACCAGGCAGCTCTTGCTGCTTCCAAAAGCTGCCTTGTTCAGTGTTGAGCTGCTGTGCACAGCTAACAGCCTGTTTGTTTCTCCATGACAGCCAACAGAACACTGCTTGGGAATTACCTGCTTGCATTTTTCTAGTTTTTTGCTTTCATCTAGTATTATGATGAAATATTATTAATCAACTACAGTAAAGCTTGTCCCGTAATGCACGCATTTTAAATGTGGGATTGGAGAAACTCTTTTTCAGCTTTAAGATGGACAGTAATACTGCATATGTATTCCAAAGTTCGGTGCACCAAGGATTTATAAAGGAGCATATTAATAATCTGTTATATACTTTCTCTTTTGCTTCTCCAGACTTAATCAAATATTGTGATGACCCTTATCAGTTTTTCATGGCAGGTTTTTTGTTTTGCCACATTAAATAAATGAAGATCCATAGTTTTCAATAAGTCTACAGGGTTTACCAGATTGTTGAATATATAATAAACATCACTTATCTATACATAATGCTCTTTAGAGAATATAATCACGTAATAATGTGATTATTATTACATATTTTTAGTGCTTGTAACAACTGCCTTGTAACTAATTTATCATTGCAAGGATGGTTTCTGTGCTAGGGCTTAGTGTCTTTGGAGTTGAAGAACAGCATCAACAATCTTTTGGAAGTCCAACAAGATTGTATTAATCTTGATCCTTTACTCACTACCCTCAGAAGATACTGAGGCAGTGCTTTTCTTTCTAAAGGCTGACGTGACATTTACCTGATACAACATAACTGTCTGCATTTCTACTAATTCCCCTTTATTCTCTTCTTGGGTTTGACCAGTACAAATGTCAGGCTTTCCTAATCAGTAGTGTGCAGGTTCAATTTCAGAATGTGTCTGTTTTCCCTTTGTTATAATGTTGTAGATAGAGCAGCTTGACTTGGATTTACCCAGTCTTTACTTTGCGCATTTAATTTTAAAAATCCTATGGAAAGTGAATCCTAAAAATATCTACACATTTCCTGTTGTGTGACACCTCTTTCATTTAGTCTATGATTTTAAAAATATCTTGCTAAAGCTGAAAATTTCATAGAGTTAAAATTTTATGTCACTGTAGTTTTTGCAGAAGGAAGCTGGAAACATTTGTGAACAGTGCAAAACTAAATTTGATAATTTTGTGACTGAAACTTCTTGAAGTTCATACATTTTATTGTCATTACTTAGGTTTTTTACATATATTTATTTCCTGATTTTGAGATGAAATTCACTGTTCTGCAGATAAGTCTACTATTTTTTCTTTGTAGGGTAGTAGCAGCTCAGATTCTCTGGAAGGGCGAAGTTCAGATTATGCCAATAAAAGCTACGATGCAGTTATATTTGATGTATTGAAAGTAACTCCTGAAGAGTTTGCTGTAAGTAGAAATGTTATTTTTGCATTTAAGCTTGTATAATATTCAGGGCTTGTAGAGTACTAAAAAATACATTAAATCGTTTTTTCCTAAAAAAAAATAAATCTTTTAAATGAACTTCCAGTGTTCTTGAAAACAAATTTCTGACTTTATCAAGGTCAGTAAAATAAGCCCGTCTTGGGATTTAATCATTTAGTTCTGACTGACAGAGCATGTTTGTTTCACAGTATAAAGTCATTTGCAATTTTTTGAGTCCTTTTAGGACTTTTAGGACCCTAGCATAAGGCAGTTCTGGTCAGTGAGGAATATGTGTATGGTTTGTAGTTACTGAAGGGCAGATGGAAATATGTCGTTGTCAGCTCTTTATATTACATGATGTAAAACTCTGTCTTCGTTGCAGAGCCAGATAACATTGATGGATATGCCAGTATTTAAAGCTATACAACCTGAGGTAGGTTTTCTTAAACCATGTGCTTACATCTTTTCAGTGTAAAAAATCAGTGCCTGAGGAAACGTGAAAATTCACATAAGCCTTTTTTGTTCAAAATTGCTCACCTTCTTGCACTGCACTAATAGTTTGCTAGGCATATTCCCGGTTAGCACTGTGAATCTGTAATCCAGCATGAGTTACTTTTGTTTGTCATCTGTTGCCAAAGGAGATGACTGTGCTTTTCTGGAAGTCTTCTTGTCTTGCTTTGAGTGAAGTGTTTCTTCAGGATAAGTTTATCAAGTGTAAAAGATCTCTATTCTCCCTTCTGCTACTGTTTTTTAATTCATATCTGATTTCAGAATTTAACTCATGCCTGTGGCCATAATCTCAATTTTAGGCTGCATCAGCTGCTGGATAAGCTTTTTAATTTGTGGGATTATTTTTAAGATTCAAAATAATAAATGCTGGGAATAAATCAGTCCAAACCCTTAAAAGTTGGGGTGTTACTGTCTTTTAAGATTTTAACCTTTGAAGAAAGACACATAAGGGAACTAGAGGGCTGTTGAGGAAAAGCAATCAAAGTTAACACAGACATTTGAAAATCAGTAATAAGAACTTGAGAAAAGAAGAATAAAAGTAGTTGTCAGAGTGTGACAAATTTGCTTAAAAATATGATAAATTTATTTACTGCAAAAGGTGCAAGAATCCCATGACTCCATGCTTGTATCCATTGTGGCTTGTATCCATTGTGGCTTGTTGTCTTCTTGTCCTAAGGTTGGAATATCCTGGTTATATAAAGTGCAGCCCCTGCCCCTACCCCCCGTAATGTCAGCAGAACTGAATTTCTGACAATATCAGTAGGGGCAGTCAAGTTTTGAAGGTTTTTAGTGAAAGCTCTAGGCATCAACTAATTTGGTCACTAACAAAACAAGTCATCATTTATTACAATAGTTCAGAGAGATTAGCAGACTTCTGTTTTGAGAAAGACTAATTTTTTATTTCCTTCCCATACTGTCTGTTGTCTGTCCTTCCTATCAGATAATTTTTTTTTCCCTCAAGAACACCAAGACAGTTTTATAGTTGAAAGCACTTTCATTCTTCAAAATAAATGTGTGCTCCAGGCAGCTGGGGAGACTTTTCTTTCTTGTGGGGAAAAAAATGGCAAATGAATAATGCAATAAGAAATTCGCAATACCCATTGAAAAGTCTGCTAACAAAATATTTTCAATATGTACAAATAGATACATAGATACTTTTCCATGAGGAAGTTTTGTTTAGACAAATATCAGAACAAAATGAAGGGATTTTTTTATTCTAACTACCTTGCCAAAAGCAGAGGTAGTGTCATACTCTGAGGAGATGAATGAACTAGAAAATAAAGTACAAAGGTATAGATGTGAATTTTTAAAGTCAATTTTGCATTTACTTTAGTTGCTATAAGACCTGTGCCATAGCATTTTATAACAAAAAAATCCCGAAACAATTGATTTGCTATTCTTCTTTTCCTTTGTCATTGCTTCATTTTGCCTTTTGGAAATGAAATTTCCTGAAGTACTACTCTGGCAAATAGATGTAACTCACTGAGGAGTGATCAGAAGGAAAAGAAGCTTCTGCTAGAATATAGGTCTTTGAATATGTAGCAGTTACTATGAACTATTAGTTGTTAATTGTGCTTCCTTCATTTTATTGAAATCATCAGTATAGTTTGCCAAAAAACAACAACTATTTCTATCCTGAAATTCTGCCAACTGTAGGATTAGGTTTTAAAGCAAGAAATATTCCGTGTATTTATCATGAACCTCCCCCTTGCTATTAGGTAAATTATTAGAGTAAGAATGTTAATATTTTCTGGTTAAAATTTAAGGTTTTAGTCTTTTAACATGATCTTATGCATGGGTGGAAATACTTAAGATTTTGGAGTTTTGGTTGCTAAGTCTTGCATCAAACACACAAACATTCTTTAAGCATAGTATTTGCTGAGGCTTTTTTCCTGCTTTTCAACACCTATTACTGAAAAACACATCTGCATTTCACTTTGCAGAGTTTAGAAAGAGGATGTCTAGTTAACAATTCTTTGTTCTCCAGCCAAAATAATTATGCTTACATTTTAGATTTCTATGTAACTTCGTTTAGGTTTTTTCCCAAGTTCTGAAATTGCAATCTCCACAAATTTCAGGGTTTTGCATACTTGATGGGAAAGTTTCCTCTGACTGTGTGTGCATTGAGGAAACTAGCAGCATCCTTCCATACCAAAAGAGGGAGATGAAGTGTAATTCTCGAACATGGTGTATTGTAGCAGTATAAAAAAAATCAGCAGGGGCATTTTGAATCACTCACTTTTATCAACCTTCCTATTCAGTCTGGATTTTAAACCTAGCCAAATGATTCTGCTGTACACAGGATTTTCCATTGTTACTCACTAGCTCTCTTGCAGCCACTTAAAATCCTTAGGTTACTGACCTCTTCCACTTTCCTGACAAAGGTAGATTTTTCTGTGTCTAGTAAAGTGTCTGAGATTTTTTTTTCCACATAAACGTGAGTTGTAATATTGTAAGACCAGACATGGACTGTTCATGTGGAGAATCTTTTCTCATTTTTATCTGCAGAAGTTTTAAGTGCTGGAGATGGGGATTCAAAATATGTTTGGAACTGGAAGTGTTTTTCCTGCTGCTCACACAGGCATGTATAGATCTCTAGAGTATGTTCCATTTATCAGCATTACAAAGTGCTTTTCACAGGCAGAATTCTCTTTGGCTGACTCTGCCTTTTCATGTGAAGGTGTCTAAAATTAGTAGTGTACATTTGGAATGTTGAACAACATTTTGATTGAAACTGAGACTTGTGGTTCTAAAAACAGAAGAGTGATTTAGAACTAGTGTTAAGGAGAACTCATTTCTATTTTTTAAGGCAATTTTTAAATGTGTTTCCTAGGAACTAGCCAGCTGTGGATGGAATAAGAAAGAAAAACACACCCTCGCTCCAAATATTGTTGCCTTTACTAGGAGATTTAACCAGGTATATAATTTGGTTACTGTCATGAATAGGTACTGTTTGACAGTTGTCTTTGAGTATAAGGTTAAACAGAACTACTCATATGAATTAAAACCTATTTTTCCAAATGAGGATTAATATTTTTAAATTACAGCCCCTGTTTTCAATTGCTTTGTCCACATTTTCATGTTACTCTAGACCCTTTGTTCCTAATTATTTGTTCTTAATTTGTTTTGCTATGGTGCAACGTTAGCAATTTTGTTCCTTTTTTTTCCTGGGTTTCACTTGCTCATTCAGTTATCTTGGTGTTGTCTCACTTCTCTACCTCTTATGGTGGTAATGCTACAGGGCAATTGCAGTGATACAGATGAGAATCCATGGGATCAGAAATCTTTCTGTACCATGTTTTGTTCTTAGAGCATTGTAGGAGTTTGCAAATATTTAATCTAATAGACTAATAAAGTCCATTCTTTTGTAGTAAAGTTTTATGTGTTTACTTTATAGGTCAGTTTTTGGGTGGTACGAGAAATATTAACAGCACAGACCTTAAAAATAAGGGCAGAAATACTGAGCCACTTTGTGAAAATAGCTAAAGTAAGTGCAAATTTCTTACACTATCATTTAAAAACTTAATTCCTTCTTGTTTGCTTCAGCACTGCTCCTGTGAGCCGTTGTTGGATTGCAGAGATTAACAATTCTGTTTTAGCACATCTGTTATGTTGTACCACATGAGTAAGATGAAGACATAAAGAGAACTGTTCTCTTCTGCTTGGTTAGATGAAACTACCCAGTTCAGTGTGACTCATCTTGTACTTTGGCTTACCAAGTTTAAAAGTGGTTTGGATTGTTGGTGGCCAGTTGTGTGTTGACAACATCAAATGTGGTTGTAAATTGTTCTGGTTTTTGTCTCCCACCATTTTCAAACTTAACTTTTCATAAAAAGAAGTTTCTTGCTTCTAAAATAGCTGTTGTGAGATTGGTATTCATGCTTGCAATATGTAGTTGCTGGTATAAAGCACTGCTGTTAAAGCTCACTTATTTTAATGAGTTTGAGCACTGCATTTTACGTCTAACTTAAAATAAACAAACAAAAAAATTTAAAAATACTTCTCTTTCACAACCTGTGGTCATTCTGTTTTATATGAAACTGAGTGACACAGCACTTGGATCAAAGTCCTGAGTGCTAATTTTTGTATGTGTGAAATTGTGTATGTATGTAGGTGATTAAAATAATATTTTCCATGTAGTACTAAACAAGTTTTGTATTGTGCATATTTTTAATCAATATCCTTAGCAGTTTTGTACCTTTAGAAGAAAATTTATCTGGGTAAGTTACTGGCACAAAAAAATAGTCCCAGTAATAGGGGAATGTTCAATGTAGAGGTCCTAGGCTATTCTTAGAAATAACAGTTGTGGTGTTTGTTTGGGCTTTTTTTAGCCTGCACATGGGTCAGCACTGCCCTCTTTCATTCTCTTGGGTTTTTACTTTTTCTGCTTTTCCATCCATAAAGTCCAAATCTTCCTTAAATGCTTCTGAGCAGTGAGTAAATGGATCACTCAAGAATGAATTCAGCCTCTTTTTACGCTTTACAAAGAAGCTACGTGACAGCAGTTCTCATTTTTCTATTTTACGTTTTTAGGCTTGTTGTAGCAAGCATTACCATCTTGACAGCTTTATTCCAAAGTATTGTCTGCCTGAGATCAGTGTTTTGAGTAATTGTCAACACACAGAGTAAATTTAAAGTACATTGAATTGAGGTAAATTTTTCCGATAAAACAGATTACAAAGGCAAAAGCTGTGTTAATTCTGAGAGGGTTGTCAGCATCTTTGTGTAAAGTTTTTGCTTGATTAAATCTTTTATTTCCATAATTACATGAGTTTTCAAGAACAATGCATCAAGTACTTTTTTTCTATCTTCTGTTCCTGAAGAAACAGCCTTAGAAAATAACAAACTGAAATCAAATCCTGTTATTATTTTGAAACTGAAATACCTATTATATTGATGGATATACTTATAAAATTGGCGACTTTTAAAGTGGTCTTAAAAATCTTGCACATGACAGCATTGGATAATATTTTGATTGCAGTCATAAATGAAAGCTTTGTATTTTATTAATGAAAAAGTCATGGTTTATTAATGCAACTTCGATATTTTAGTTAATTCTGCTTCCCTGTCCAATGTGCTAAAAGCTGTTACTCCCTTTTTTCAGAAGCTTCTGGAACTGAACAATCTTCATTCTCTTATGTCTGTGGTGTCAGCACTGCAAAGCGCACCTATCTTCAGGCTGACCAAAACTTGGGCTGTAAGTGTTGTCTTGACCCCTGTCCCTTCTGTCTTGTTTGAATTCTGAGGTTCTTTGCAATTTGTCATATTGTGAACTCTGGAGGAAGATGCTTTTATGTTCTTGTTTTTGTGGTACTGGGGTAGAAGTAGTGGTTTGTTACATGTTTTGTGAAAAGTAGAGTTTCAGCTGCATCTCTTTTCCTGTGAATTTCCTGTTTTCCTGTGTGTTCTAGAAGCCACTGGTTATATGATCAGGAGGACTTCTGTTGATAAGTAATCTTAGAACACCCTTATACAGAATGTGTATCAGTGTACCCTTATCTAAAACATAGCGTATCATTTAATATGTTACCTAAAAGGAGGGAAAATGTTACAAATATACAGGTGTTAATGATTATTATTATTACAGGTGTTGTGATTGAGTGATACATTTCAGTTATTGTTTTCAAATTAAAAGCATTGATAATTCTATTTTCAGAAACTCTGTCTCTGAAAGGCAAAATTTCTTAGCAAAACTTGGAGTAAATAGAAATATTTCTCTAAAGAGGACTATATAATTATAGGTTATTTCTACTGTATGTAATATTTAACTAGACAAAAGTGGGTAATTCTCATTCTCATACTAATTAAGTATTCCACATGCCATACATCACATTGACTGTTCAGAGCTTATAAAGATGGTTATAATTAAGTCTTGGATAATAAGTTTATCAAGCTTTTAAAGTGCTTGCAACTATTTTATGATTTAGTTGCTCTGAATAAGGTTATAGTCTAATGATAAAAAAGTGCCTGATGTTTTGAGCATCTTAATGAAGCTGGAAATAAATAGGGAAAATTGCTCATGTGTAAAATGAAGTATGTGACTAATATGACTTTGACCTAGAGATACTAGGCTCTTTGTAGGCAGAGTAGTTCAAAAATGCAGTATAATTCTCAGTGCTGCTGAAAAGAAAACAGTAAAATTATTCTGATATATTCATTTTTATCCTTTTTATGTTACTTTTTTCTTAACAGCTAGACTTAAAAGCTAAGTAATACAAGAACTGGAATTTTCCAGAGGAAAAGGTATATGAAGGAATGTGCTATGGAGCAGCTGTCTGTTGTCAGAAAGGACACGTGCAAGAAGCCAGTGTACAGTGCCATAATTCTCCACTCACTCCAACTCAATTGGCTTTTAAAATCATCTTAAAAATATTGCTGGGGTTTCTTACACCAGCTGAAACAGGAAAGGCGTTCTTATAGCTACAGTTGTGTATTTTATGTCTACTTTTCAGCCCCCTGTGACTAGGGGTTTTGCATTCCTATATGTTTCTTCTCGTTTTCTGTAACGTCTAATAAATGGAAAACATGGATTTAATATCACAATGATTTACTTTCCATATACTTTTTCTGAAACGTTTTGTTACACTTTTAATAAGGTACTGTTGAAATGGCACAGTTTCCATTTATTTAGAACATTTTCCATTACTGTTTGTACTTTTAAATTCAGAGGATTTTCAGCAACTCTGCTAAGTTATGAGAATGTTGGTGACTATATTAGAACATACTTTTTCTCTAAAAATTTAATATTGCTGAGGTTACTCAAAACTGATGTAGTGATATGAGAATCACTGACAAATTAATCAGAAATAATGGTCATGTTTTTTTATAGATTAAGACCTACACTGAATTGCCTTTTTTTTTTAAACAGGTAGCGTATTTTCAAACATTGTGGTGCTTTGGAAGATTATGATAAATTTAATCTTAACTAGGCTATGCTTTCCTTTACTCTGGACAATTCAACAAGTTATTGATTGTTAGTTTTGTGTGGATTTGTATTTGAAAATTTTACAGTCTCCATTTTCTCTGTAGCTTTTGAATCGGAAAGACAAAACCACCTTTGAGAAGTTAGACTATTTACTATCTAAGGAAGATAATTATAAAAGGACACGAGAGTACATCAGAAGCTTAAAAATGGTGCCTACAATTCCATATTTAGGTAAGTGTGAACAGTTACCTTATTTATCTGTAGCTCATTGACAGACGAGTGCTAATGTACCATGCTGTGCACCTGAAGAGCACTCTATGTAGAAGAATGGTTCACTCCATTTCATATTTGGAAAAAATCAGGTCAGGTTGAGATTTTTAGGCTATACATATGTTTACATACATTTGGAAGGAGTTATTCTCTCAGGTGCTAAATAAATAAATATATGTGTAATTCAATGCAAAGATGTATTAAAAGGGAGATCTACAGTTAAAATGCGGTCCAGTCTTGATATTGTCTCCTTTTCTTTTGTGACATGCACCAAGTAGCCATTTGATGAATTGGGTTTTTGGTCAGTATTCCACCTGGAAATATTTCTGCACAAAGGTTATTGTTAATCAAAGTAGTCCAATGTAATGAACCATTTTCTGGCTTTATTAGTGATTTAGTAAGATGCTGAACTGCAGCTAAAAAGAATAAATGTTTTTAAATTACTGACCCTGGATAACAAGAGCTCAAGAATTCTGCTTAGCCTTCCTGGGCCAGAATTGCTGTCTGTATTAGTAACCCTTAATGCCCCAGTAGATTTTATCTTCCATGAACACCTGCAGTCTCGCTTTAACCACATGTATAAACTTGCATGCACAATCCAGCTGGCAAGATTTCTTAACTCTGTCTAGTACCACATTCTTTTGCTTGAATTGAACATGGTAATTTTTACCTTCACTAGGTAAAACCTACCTTATTCCTTACACAGCTTGAGGCTGCTCCTGACATTATGAGCTTTAGTAATTATCTGTTCCCTTCACAGTAAGTCTTCAATTACCTCTCTTCCAAAAGGAAGAGTCGTTGGATTACTTAATCGTGCCTTGTACAGATGCCACTTGGCATACTTCACAAGGGCAGCATTTCAGTCCAGTATCCCTTTTTTAGGGGAACAGAGTGCGCATGAAGTGTACTGACTGCAACAATCAAGATAGAAGTGCAGGTTATATTTTATGCAGTTACTTCAGGAAGCTTTTTGTGCTCTACTTAATAATTTCTAACGTTCTGTTGCCTCAGAGTTTAGTAGCAATCACAGAGTAGCAATCATGAACTGTTTATTGTAATGCTAAGATTATGCCTTTATTGGCACTGGTTTGCTGCTCTTGTTTTATACGGAAAGTCAGGATTCTTTTTTCCTCTTGTGTAACACTGTGTGTAGAATTTCACCTTTTGTTTTACTGTTCAAGTAGCTTGTCTCATAAATCCTTCCGTAATTCCTATCAGCAAATTCATTCTCTTTGCTCCTCTCAATTAGTGAATATCATTAGCAGATTTTTGTTACTGTTTGTTAATTCCTGTTTTCAGATCACTTATGAATAGGTCAAGCAGCATGAGTCCTAGTACAACTTGCTGTGGAAAACAATCAGCACTGCTTATCTAAAATATTTCTTATTTAATAAATTTGATGGCCATTCCTAATGGTCATACTTTTAAAACTATATTGAAAACTTGGTATGAGTTACTGTAACTGCTTTGTAAATAATTTCAGGTTTTAATGAATATTTAGCTTATCAAAAGAGAATATTCAATTGAGACTTGTTTCAGTGAATAAATGTCTTCTCAAGGAAGAGAAGCATTACTTACAGAACAGCTTCTTTATTCTGTTTAAATGAGTAAGTAGACCAATAGAAGATTTTAGGAGTAACTACTGAATATAAAACAACTGAATGAGAGTGACAAGGTGTGAAGATTTGCAGAGTTCATGGGGATCCTGTTTTGTGCTGATCCTGTTTTGTGCTGTAGAACCTCTTGTATCACTGCAAGAAAGTTACTTAGTTGTGAGAGAATGGTTCTTATTTCGTCTTTGGAAGCCTGAGATTGTTTGAAATGAGTTGGAGGGTGTACTGGGAAATTAAAACTGCTGCTTAAGTTTTCCAGGTTCCCTGGTTAATAGAATTGTCTCACAGCCTTGTGTAAGAAATGCTTTAATACTATCCAGTGATCACAAAATCACTCCAAGCCACTTTTATACAAGATGTAAAATATTTCTGAAATGAACGTGTGTGTTACAAGCCTAATAAAAGACTTGGGTAATGAGGGTGAAAGGAAAAAATCTGCATTCTTTCCTCAAGCCAAACATGAAGTAGCCTTAATGCTACTAATCATAAGAGCACTGCAGCCAGGCTTTAGGGCCAGAAGGTGCATTTAATACTTCAAATCTAAAATTTAAATATTTTCCAGAATTCGATAGACAAACCCATGGAAGATAAAGCTTGAATACTGTCTGAAAAATTTGAGTGTTTCATATAACCTACAAAAAGTTGTTCGTCCATGGGCTGTGTGGAAATTCTGTATTTTTCTCAGCTGAAAATTGTTCTGATTTTTATGCTGCAATACTTAAACACGTCACACGTGTGAACAGTGGTTGCATATCAGAGTTTGTTTGAATCAGAGGAGGACTAATGTGAAGTATTCTGAACTACAGAAGATAAAATCTCAACATATCAAAATAACATTTGTTACTTTATTAAGGATTACAATATTACAGGAATAATCTAATATATTAAAAACCCTACTTTCAGTTATATACAACACATGCTACATCACACATCATACTGTGGTAAAGATGTGATGAGGTAATAAGGGGAAAATATGCAAACACGCACACACAAATGCTGGCATACAGGCTGACCAAAAAATATATTGAACTTCTAGAGGCTTTTACTCTGCCTCTTTTATGCATTCTTTTACTTGTATTTTTGGTAGTAGTCACTGTTTTGTAATGGGTCTGTTAACAACCTCTTACAGAAACCTATCTGAGAAGAATATTAATATTATGCCAGTTGGTATTTCATAAGTGTGACTGACCGCTAAATACAAACAAGTAAATCTATTTAATAATTTGACAGTAATGTTATAATTGTGAAATATGTTTAAAATAACTTCTTTCTGCTACTGGTAAATTCTCTATATATTTTTAAACTAAAGGATAAGGCTATTAAATAGCTTATAAATTGGTATCCATCATTTGCCTGCAAAGTTGGATAGACCCTTTAATTTATATCCAGCCACTTCTGATTACAGAGGCTACACAGCAGGTAATCACTGAAGTCAGGTACAAAATACTATAACAGTTGTGTAGTATAACATGTTGGCTGTAGAGCACATAGTACCTGTTATAAATCTGGATTAATTTCCATATGCAACTAGCTACTTCATTTTGTTAAGGAAAATCATTTCTGTTTTCAGTCTAAAAGATTTGAATTAATGGTGAATTTTTATAGGAGCAGATTATTTAAATGCACATAGTGAAGGGAAAAGGCCAGATTTATCAGGACAATAACAGCTTGAGTATCTGCTCTCAAAACGGAATTATATAGTGCTAACTTTATTCATGGTAGTTAACAAAGATTACATAATCATCTCACTAATGTACATACACCGGCTACATAGTTCAACGGATATGATTCCTGTGTCAAATGATTACTTAAAATAACAACAACAATGATAATAATAATAAAACTCTTGCTGTACAGTTGTCATATTTCCTGTATTTGAGAATATTTATACATAACATACAAAAATACTTAAATGTGGTGGCAATATTTTTATCATCCAAACTTAATTTACAAGGAATAAAAACGAAGTTTATCTACAGTTTTCTTCTAAACTGCAAGTTCTAGTAGTACCAAGAGTTGTTCTGAATGTTATTACAGTTAGTTTTCTTCAGCTCTTTTTCTTGGGATGATTCTTGAAAATACAATATACAAGCCCTCATATTTTATCAATAAATGTACAGTATCTTACATTCCTCATTTCTGAAAAGATAATTTCAGGTAATAACATCATAGCTTTATGTGATTTTTAAGGACAGCAAAGCAAACCAAGAGAAGAGTTATTTCAGTGGAATGTGTTAGGGTTAGGTCTTATCATCATAACAACTTTCTTTAGCGAATATGATCCTCCCCGGAATTCAGCCCAGTAAACACCATCCTGATACCGGCTGCGGTAGTGTCCTCCACGATACCAGACTCCGTTAAGATTTGAGTGAGCACACGCATTGTACCACCATCCTCCCTTCTGGTAATGAGCACAGTTACCTACAAAAGAAAGCTCCAGTTCAGGCTGAAAAATCTTAAAGCAAGCAAGCTAAATACAAAACTTCATTGGTTTGTTGGTTAGTTGGTTGTTCTGGGCCTTTTTTTTAGTAACTGTATGTTTAAGATGTAGATATCCTGTGGTACACAGTAAACTTAGGCTTCTTAGGAGCCAGCTAAGTAGCTGGGTTCTACAGATACAATCCTTCTTGTTACTTACTCTTGCCTGAAAATCAGTGTCTGTTACTGTCTCAAATAACACTTCATAGCATATTTTACAGACCCTTCTCTAGTGTAAAAACTTTTACTTTTGGTGTTAGTATGTGGGTTGGCACATCAGTTTGTACTTCATAAGGCACTAATTGACAAATCCCTTTGTAAGTGTTGTGGGCTTTTTGGGTTTGTTTTTGTGGGGCTTTTTGTTTTGTTTTTTTATGTATGACCGTAAGTATTTTTCCTTTAAAAAAAAAAAAAAGGTAAAAAAGGCAAGGGTGGGGATGTAAAGGCAAAAATGGTAAGGCAGCTGAGAGGGACCTCCTACCTGTATATACATCGTGGTCCCGGTCGAGCGTGGTGAACTGTTTGCCATTGTGCCAAGTGAAAGAATCTCCTGCGTTGCCATTGTAGCGTCCCAGTCTCAACTTGTAGTACTCACTCTCAGGCTCCAGTCTGAAGCTCGCATACTCAGCAAATACTTTTCGACCTGACCAGTCCTCCATTGTTATGAGCAGTTTGTAGTTGCCTTGATTTGTTAACCAATAAATGTTTTCTAATCCAAGCCAATATTCTCCATCTATATTACCAAATCCTTGCTGGAAAGGAAGCAAGAGAAGTATATTAATGGTCCTGCATCTGTGTTAGTGATAAATCCAAGTGTATTCTTAAGTAGAAAACTGCAGTAACTTATTTTATAGAGAATTCCTCTCCTGGAAGGGTAAACACACAAGTCCTTTTTCAAGTAGGCTCTTGGCCAGACTCTAAAATCACCCTTTAAGTTAACTTCACCAGTAAGTTTTAGAGGGTGGAAAAACATTAATCAGCTCTCTTGTCCTAACCTTGTATGTCTCCCAGTTCCTGAAAAAGTTGACAGAGCCATCCAGCCGTCTCTGAATGACGGTCCAGCCACCGGGGTCATGCCGTTGGTCGCACCAGACCTGCATCAGCTGGTTTGTGTTTTCCGGTTTTACAAGATAGATGGAGCTTGTGTCATGGCCATCTTCCAGTGCTTGTAGACAGTCTCTCCAGGGCCCTGTGTGAAAACAGAAAGGCTCTGCATCAAACTGCCATTGAGCATTTTTTTAATGCAGGGCAGTATTTGAGTTGGTAGCTTTTTATACTAGATTGGTTTTACTGAATAGCATATTTGGTTTTCCTCTTATTAAAGGATGAATATCCAGCAGGTGTGTTCAAACAAATTCATTTATTGAAACTTTATTTCTGGAACATTTCACAATGAATTACTGACAAAGGTAGATTTAAAAAAAAATAATTTAAGGCAGCTGTACTGAGGTACTTTCACCATCAAGTATATCTTTGAAGAAACTACATATGAATGACTCCATAGATAAGTAAGAATTTCCTTTAGAAAACAAAACAGTAAGTTTGACCTTGATTCTGTCTTTGAGAAATTCAGCTTTTTAGATCCCCAAAAATGTCACTGGCACAGACATTACCAGTGGAAGCAGCAACATAAATTCAGACTGTAAGTCTTACTGCTGCCACCTTAATAAATTACAACATAACATAGAAATTAAGATTTTTTTAAACATGGAGTGCTTGTAAGAGAAACTTTATTATAAGTGAGAGGACTCTTAATATACTTCGCAGTCACAGCAATTGCAGTTAACAGAGTCTTGTTTTCAGAAGGAGAATGCATTTTTTTCCCTTCAGTTCAAATGAGTTTATGTTTTTTGAAAGTATCTTATATTCCTGATTTTTCAAGAAATTTCTCCAGTGGTAAGATGGATTCTGTTTTAATGAGTCTGAGAAATTCAAATATAAATGATTTAGAATCTGTGTTGATATCTGCCGAGAGATTCCCCCAGCTGCTTTGCTTCCTGAGCAGAAGAGTGAAGTCAAAAAGAATCCTCAAGATCAGAGATTATAGCCCCTGGATTGATTCTCCCTGCCCACTGAAGGAGTAAGGCTTGTCAGATCATCTGACTAGGAGTCTTACTGAAGCATACGCTGCTAGCAAGAGTAATTTCTGTTTTAAATTATTTTAGTCCTATGCTTTTCCATAATTCACTGTCCAACACTAGTAATGATACTCGGCAAATGAATCAGAAATAAATTTGTTTTATAGAAATGATCTCAGTGTTTTTGAGATTAGGGTTTTTGTGGTATTTTTAACTATCAGCAAGTCAGTGTACAAAGAGGCAATCCAAGTCTTTATTCTGTGGCCAATGCTGTGTTCTTGTTGCCTCAGTCGTAATCAGAGACTGTACCCAGAGCTGTGCTTATAAGCCCCTTCTCCGTTTCTTTTGTGTCTAACTGTTTGGATTTCTGGCAGTTAAGAGGCAGATGCCGTGCTCTGTCACGCAGTTGCATGGCTCATTATGAGAGGTGGGAAAAAATGTTAATGAGCTCTAATAATTTAAATTGCTCTGGTTTATTTTATCATAAAGTGTATGTGGTGGCACTTACTAAAAATAAAAAAGAAAGTCTTTATTGAAGAACTCCTAAAATAGTCAAAGAACTTTGATCTTGTCTTTGTAAAAATAAATATATAACAGTATTCAATGTAGTATTTACACCGTTCTAATCTTGCAGTTTCTTTAAGGCAGGTAGCAGTAGTGCTGTACTGCACATGATTCTTTTTTCTGAAAATGATTTAAGATGAGCTATTAGAAGTACGTCAAAGTAGAATTTGCTACTGCTTTTCCATGATAAGTGTTTTTTTGTCAGATAGTAACTTTTCACCATTTCAACTAGGGTATTTTTCCTTGAAAAAGTGAGAACACTGACTTTAAGGTAGGTAGTTTTTATAAAACCGTCTCTAGGGAGTCGTAGAATCACAGAAAGGCTTGGGTTGGAAGGGATCTTAAAGTTCATCTCATTCCACCTCCTTTCCACAGGCATGGACATCTTCCACTAGATCAGGTTGCTCCAAGCCTCATCCAGCCTGGTCTTTGACACTCCCAGGAATGGGGCACCTACCAAAATAACCAACAAAAACCCCACAACCAGAAAAGAAACAGTGTGGACAAAGTTAATAGTGAAGCTACTGAGACTAGTAAGACTAATAAGTCTCTGATTAAGAGAGAATAGTGGTCTACTACTTTTTGAGAAAGGCAGGCTGTTAACAGATTAATAGAAGACATTTACTATTTTTCTTGTATTTTCCTCTATTTATCATTGCACAGGTTGGCTGTGATCAGGTGGTTGGTACAGCCAGGAGCTTTGGCTAAGGTTGACAGCTCAACACATAGTATGGAAAGGACTGGATAAAGTATGAGTGGATTTTTTTCCACTGGCTGGGCAGTTGTGGTGGTGGGTTTTGTTTGTTTTGTAGGATGTTGTTTCTGGTGTCTTTTTGTGGTTTTTTCTAGTTCCCTTCAGACACCTGACTAAAGCATCATTTATGGCATTGATTTTAAGGACAGGTTTTGTTTGAGATGTGTTTTGTGAACAGGGAACATTCTGGAGGATGCGGAAAAGGTATTAAATATTTCTTGACTGAAAAGAAATGTCACGAGAGGGGAAGGAAGATACCCTGGAAAAAAAAGCCTAATTAGCTTAACTTCAGTGGGGTTTGGGATTAGTATTTTACTTTTCAAAAGCAGGAAAATGTATGATGACAGATCGGCAAAAATACTGTGCACCTGAAGTAACTTTTCTGTTCTGCTATTTGATAGTGAATCCTTGGCTCCAGTTTAAGGACTTGAAAGCACATGGAAGATGTGAACCAATTAACAAGTTTACAAAGAGTGTAAGGGAGTGAAAGGGAGAAGAATCTCACTTCCAAAAAGATAGAGGAATACTATTCCAAGCATGAACCTACTTTGAGTTTGAAGTGAAAATGCAATTATTAGAGAGGCCATGGTGTATTGCTGCAAAGGGGTTGTAGTAGACCTGACTTTCTTCTGAGAATTTTTCCTTACATAGTACATCAGGTTCATGATATTTCTGGCAGAGGTTTTGCATGCCATAATGCAGGCTTTGATGCACTATCTTTGGCAATTCTGTGAAAATACTGCTTTGTGGCAAACTGTTTTAGAGACTTAAAGATTTAAGAGACTCGGTGCTTACTTGCTCAAGCTTCTTTCATTGTATTTCCATAGAGAAACAATATCGGGTTCATTTGGTTTGGTTTTTAACATGCAGCAGTTCCATTATTTGATAATCCTAAAAGTTTGTTGATGTCCTTTGGAATATTTTGCAAATAGCCATGAAATATACTGAGTGCAGTTCCCCTGCATTACGCTATTTCAGTTAGCTCTGAGTTCAGAGATCTGTGACTCTCCTATCTTTTTTTTCTGAAGAAGGTATGTGTTGTCCACACAGTGAAGAGCAAACCTTGTATGGAACACATACCTGAACTGGTTTGGGTTTGGTGTTTGTTTTCAAATGTGGGACCACAGGTGAAACTAATTATTTACCTGTTATTTTGTTATCACACAGATCAGTTGATCTCTAGTGTGATTTCACATCATCAAATAATGCTTGGGGCAGAACTCCTAAGACTCTTAATAAGGGCTGTATAATATCCCCTTACTATTCCACCACTTACTGTCCTTTCACTCCTAGAGCACAAGTGCCCCATATAAGGTACAGAGCAGATACCTATTCCTTTTTTAATTACACAAACACATTATCAGATGTTAGACCAACAAACTTGTAATAACCTCACACATGTTTACACAGCGTCAAACTCCTTCGGATGTCATGAATTACAGAATTTCAGTCTTAAGCAAAGGTAAATAAAATTTAGATTACTTGATTAGTAAGGTTTTTCTGAAAGTCCTTTATCTCACACATGTAATACAAATGATCGGTTTTTCTTGGCAAAGTAACACGAGTAAAATCTGTGGGGCTAGTGTGTCTGTCTTAGGCATTCACAGTTAATTTTTTTGCTTTCTTTCTGTGTTTCTACTACAGCATGTATGTAAAATTCGCTAGCTAAATAAATTCTGACTATATTTTTGATATTACAAATAAAATGTTGTCCACTGCATATTAATATAAACTAACATAAATGTATCAATATTACTTACCAGACGGTTTATCAGTTGAAGTTGGAATACTAGTAACTGCAGGCATGGTGGGTAAGGTAGGTGGCAGAACCTTTAAGTTCTGATCACTTTGAATCTCATTAGTAGATATCTGGTTATTGATGCGATTGTAAGTAGGAGGCTGGTACACTTTAATTGGTGGTTGTGGAGTTTGTGGCAGTGGCTTTATGGATGGCATTCTTTGACAATGCTCTTCCAGCTGGGCAATTATTATTGTCTGATTATTGGCAATTGACATCAAATGTTGATACTTGTGCTCTAAGTCTTTGTATTTGTTTGCGAGCTGCAACATGTCTGCAGTTTGGTTCAAAATCTTATTTTCAAGTTGAGAAAGTTCTAAGGCATTGTCACGTTTTCGGATAATTTCGTGTAATAGCTGCATGTAGAGTTGTGTGACACGAGAATTCATATTTCTGCTCTCTTTTCTTAAGAGTTTAACTTCATTAACAATTCCACCATCCACTTCTACCAGTTGCTGGAGAGTTTCTATTTGTCTCTTTTGTTTAATAAGTTCATTGTTAAGTAACTGTAATTCTTGTTTATTTACCCTGTTTTCAAGCAGAACTTCAGGCTCCTTAGAATTAACACAAATGGCACCTGTCACTCTCTGCTGAGGTACAATAAAGGTGTAAGTGCACTTGTCCTGTGTGTCACTGGAACGCTTATATCTGTTCATATAAATGAATTCTTGACCCTTTTCCTTGTCATTGCCTTCAAATTCCTGTGTTTCACTTGTAGTAACTCCCACAACAGTTACTAGCATTAAACAGATGAATCTTGTTGTCATCATGATCCTCTAGTTCTCGTCAAATACTCTTCAGCAGAGAACTTTATAAAATCTGTTTTAAAATAAATTTAATAGTAAGTAACAAGAAGGAAATCAGTGTGGATTAACAAACGATAATCTCTTCTAAAACTTACAAAATAGTACATAGTAACTATGTGTCAAATAACAACAAATAATTTTGTTGTCCAGCATCAACTTCTGTTGACCAAAGTGGACATCATGGGGAGTAGTTCTATCTTTCTATGATCAGAACTACAGTTACTAGTTGCTAGTTCGTCTAAAGCCTGCCAAGAACCATAAGACAGTAAGCCATAAATACAAGGATTTGAAGAGTCCTTTCTTCCATGCAAGTACCACAAAAACTTCCAAGATTGGCATTTTAAATAGTAATTACACTTTCCATTTCTTACAGTTACAAATAAAACCTTTAAATATAAACAGAATGTAAGCTAATATGTGTATTAATGCACCTAAAAGTTCTAAAATTATCAGAGTTAATTTGCAGTATTTTATAACTGCATATATATTGCAAGAGATACAGCTTAGGTGACATGTCAAAATTTTACTTTATTCAGCAGTATTGAACCTCCATTGCTTAAAAAGAAAAAAAGGAAAACTTGCTTTACATTGTCCTTAATAACTGTAAGTTAAAAACACTACTACTCGGATATTATAGGCAGTAAAATCTGTTCTTTTTCTAGAATAGTAGAATTTACAACTGAAACATTTATTGTGATTTTCACTGGAGACACTGTCTCTACACTCAGCCTAGTCATCTCACTTCAGAGTGCCTTCTTGAAAGGGGAAAAACAGCTGCATATTGGTGGACAGTGACAATGCACAGTGATCTAAATCACATAGTAGTGTCTACTGGCATACTGCAACAGTTGCCCTTTGGTGAAATTACTCTAACTTAGTTCTCCATGCAGATTCATATTCAAGGTGGACAGCTGAGGCCTTCCCAGTCTTGCAAAAAATAAGTCAATACCAGAACTTTGTTGGCAACAGTAGCCTTGAAAACATGGGCTTAGCATTCTCACTGCTGCCAAAAATACCCGTCACAAACCACTCTCTTATCAGCTACGTGAACAGCACTTTGATGTCGTGTATTTCTGAAACATTTTTGTTGTTGGTTTTTAATACTCATGGACAAGATGAATGAAGAGTAGCAAAAGAGTGAGGTTTGTGTAGCCTCCAGGTGAGAAGGTAAAGAAAGAAATGTTCAGCTACTTAATGGGTGTTTGTAAAGAAGATAAATTCTTTTTGGAAATGCACAGTGAAAGTATATGGTAGATACAAATTACCTCAGGAAATAATTGGGTTTTTTTAAATATGAACCTCCTTGTGAGGGTGACTGAGGACTGAAGCCGTCACCCAAATACGTGGTAGAATCTCTGTTCCTGGAAATACATGAAGTTTTGATTTAGGAAAGGCTATGAGCAGTCTGATTTAATGTTGAAACTAGACTTGCTCTGTAGACTTGCTCTAAAAGATTAGGTCCCATCCAATCTAAACCATTTTATGATTCTAAGCAGCTGCTGACTTTTAAGAGATTTTTTCTTTTTTTAATTTCAAGCTAATGATGGATATGCATACTGAGATATGGTTGTCATTAATATTTTTCTGTTTTTGTGAAATAAACCATAGATACTTCTGTAAAAGATTCTAACAAAGTGAACAGGAATTAACTCTTCTTAAAATTTTTGGATATATACTTTTGCCTCAGTTTCTTATTTGGAATAAACTCATTTTCATTTTGCAAGTAGAAAGCAGTTGTGCTGTACAGAACTTTTCAAAGATCTTGAAAACATGTCTGATGAAAATCTGGAGTTTGACACCGTTTCTATAAGTAAAGCAATGCTATTTGGAGCTTTCGGAATATATAAAATAGGAAACATAAATTCACCTTGCATAATCAGTATTTGCACAACAGGTCACACTGGAAAACCTGGCAGTTTTCCAGGCTTCTTGTTCCTGCACAGATGGCTGATTTTGCAAATGTCTCTTGCATATAGGTGTAAAATAGTTTTATTTTGCTGTTGGAATTTTAATATCCTTTTTTCCCCCTCTAAACCTGTACTTATTGTGACCACTGAAAATAAACTATTTTTTTCCTCAGAGTTCATTTCTGTCTGTTAGCAGTTAGGATTCCTTCCCAGGTAAGAGGAAGATTATATCTGATGTCTAGGACATTAACTTATCAGTTTTCTCCTGTGCCCAGTAATTGCTGATACTCCTTGTACTTGACTGCTGTCGTTGCATGCTGATCACTCAGTTCTTCCTGTTTCTCTGGCTCCCTTCCCCTTGCCCTCTGCCAGTAGCTCTTCTGCAGTGAACTAGGAGGAAACTATATTACTAGGGCCATATTTGTTCCCAGTGCAAAATTCCACTTGGGAAGCTTTTGTAGCTAAAAGCATGCTTGCAGGTTTGGGACATATTTTCTTACTGGAGATACAGCATTGTCTGTATCTTATCGTCATGCACACTGACAAAACTTTAACATACAAGCATACTAACAAAAACAGGTGAATGAAGCACACTTTAAAATAAATTATTTTGATTAAACATCAAATGGAGCTTCTAGTCAGATTGAAGTAATTTCATTATTTAATTTCTAGATTGTGGCTTTTCAAGACACATACTCATAAAAAGCAGTTTTTGTGGCGAGTTGGGGCAAACTTGCCCTAGTGGAGATGCACCAAACCTCTGTTTTCTGTATGTCTACCCTACTTGGTAGTATATTTCAGTTTTTAGTCAAGCAAAATATTTTTTTCCCCCTGTTTTTCTTTTGCCAGTATAACTGCATTTGTATGAAAATGTTTGGCAGCATTGTTGTGTGGCATATTATTGTAGCAGCTTTATACTCCTACACAGCACAAGTGCTTTAGTTAAAATTTCAGCTTGTATACCAGATTTTTGCTTATCTGTGTATATAATTGGAAGTAGGTGGTTTGCTCATTAAATGTTTACCCAAGTAAAGATGTTTCCATGATCTGGTGATAAAAGAGGAAATAAACTTTCTGGAACAGATATTGGATGTTTCTGCATTTGATTGCTTTTTCTGTCCTTTAGAGAGAAAATGTAAATAAAATCTTACTTTGGCTTTGCTTTGAAACATTTTTCTGTTCTGTTTTCTGTTTTATTTATGTGCAGCTTTTCTTTAGTCATGTGTTGCCTTTTGATTTTTACAAATAGGTTGAAATTTATGTAATTGAACAAGATTTTAGTATTTTACAATATAACATTATACAGATGTTTCACAACCTATTGTTTAATCACTGTCATGATCCTGAAATTATATAAAGGTAAAAATATTTCTGCATGAAAAATACTAGTTTGGCAAATGTTAATTTCTGTTTTCAATCAGCTTGCCTTAAGAGGGAGCATTAAAGGTAGCAATGTCAGCAATATGGTCTTTTGGGGTTTCAGCTACCTACAAAATACATCATATTGGATAATCCAAACTGTATACCTTTTTTCATTAGTTGTTGGTTTTGGTGCCATGCCTCGGAGGATCTCGTTTTTACTAAAGAGACTGGTTAACTGTCTCTTTCAGGTTTTATGAAATATTTTGCCTGTGGGATTCTGTGTACAAGTGAAGGTCTGTCTCCATCAGATGAAAAATATGACTTATAATAATAATCATAGAATTACTAAACTTATCTGAAAATGTTGCCATTAGTTTTTCAATGCTATGGCTGCTTTTTGTTGAATGAAATTTGTTCATAAAAGAGACACTTGCCTTTTTACTCTGGAAAGAAATGTGTATATGAAAGCCTAAGTATATAGTGTCAACACTTTCACATCTAGATCTCAAGTGGTTTTGCAATGTTAAGTCTTTCAACCATTGAGAGACTGGCATTTTGTGTCTAGGAATTCATATTATGTCCTTTTTATACCTGTGCTTTTCAGTGTCCTGCAAAAAGTAGATCTAAAACAGCAGGAAGACTGCTGGATGGTGGCTGAGCACTGAACTTTATTATATATTGTTTAATATTACAAGTAAGTTTTAAGGAGGAAAGGTTTTGATACGTAAGACATCACGTGTACTATAGCATTTTGGAAAAGTACAAAAGCAAAATAATGATCTGTGCAAATCTTGTGTGGAAAACCTTAACTAAGAAAAATGGGAAAAATAATTCCCTGGATTTCATACCAGAATAGAAGTTTGTATGTTAAGTTGCATTATTATGGGTTATTTCTACAGACAAGGAACATAACAGATCCCGGTAGGTAAAAGCAATGGAATTGCTTCTTGCTGCTGCTCTTGTATTTCTATATATAGTAAACTACAACAAAGCCAGAGAAACATAGATGTGACATTGTGATGCATTGATCTGTGGAAACACAGCTTTTGAACACATGATTCGTGACACTCTGGCGACCTGTAGGAGACTCCTTTACAGAGAAGGCAATTTTCTGTGCTAAAACTCAGATGTTATAACAAGAGCATTTCTGACGACTTGAGTAGCTATTTGTATTGCAGTATAGTTGAGTTTACTGCAAAGATAAGAAAAAGCACTGCCTGTCTGGTTTGTGGAACTGATAGTGAGAACCTGGTATGTGATGCAGACAGCAGCAAACTTTTAACAAGCTAGAAAAGATTTTTCGTGGCTTGTATGCTGCAGCTGAGGAACTAAGGAGGCATTACTAGTTTACTGGGCTATGATAATTATTGTAAACATGATGAAGTAGGCTTCCTACATGAGTTACTCTTAAGCAGAGTGCTCAGAAGCTGTCAAAATAAAATAGGATTCTCCAATTAAGTAATTGTATCTTTGGGATAACAACTGTTATTTTTACAATAATCATTGTCACTCAGCCTCCCTAAAAAGGTTCCCAGAGTATTACATACTTTGGAAGTTAATTTTGGGATTTAATTTCTGGGAGTTAATTTCTTTTAATATTTCACTCCATTTTCTGTATAGGGTTTTATTTTTGTGGTGTGAGTTGGGTTTTTTTGCAGGGGTTTGGGGTTTTTTTTTGTAATAGGTGACTTCCATTTCATTAAAGAGTGGATAGGCAAGGTCCAATGCTCAGCATTTATTTCCATCTCTACAAATTGCTCTGACTGATGAAGGGCTTACAGTGTAGAGGCTGGTTAGTTAAGAGTTCGTAGGCCCAGTGTGCCAGAAACTGAACGCACTGTAATCACTCTCACACATCAGAGCTCTTTAGAATACCCAGATAGGTGAAAAACATACATATAAAAATATAAAAAGGGTAACACTCATATTTTCTGAAGTGGTTGCTTTGACCAGGAAGGAAAAATGCTACCGTACATACAGATGAGCTCATTCAGCTATGCTAAACCACCATTACAAAATTCAGCTCTGTGGGTAAATCAGCTCTTTTGTGCTGATCATATTTAATAAAACGAGGCTAGGAGTCCTTTTGATGGGCTGTGTTTTCCTCCATATCTCTGATATGCCATCTTCTGTGCAGAGTCCTCAGGCACTGAGGCATATAAAGAAAGGCATGTTCACAAAAGGCATAGTGTCAGCTCTGACAGCATTTATTCTCTAAAAGATAAACTACTGTATTTTATTGTGAATTCATACATAATTTGATAACTGTGCATTTTAAAGAAGAAACGTAAACAGCTAGCAACACATCTTCACTGTTTAATACTTTTGTCTTAGATATTAAAAGGTGTTTGTAGATTAGTCCAGTTTTACATTTTTACTGCATTATAAAAGCAAATGAAGAAAGGTGTTGAAAAAGTAAAATCCTGCTATGAAAAAATCAGAATCTTAGGTTTTGTTTCTGCAGAATCCTTTGATAGCCAGTGTTAGTGGACTTACAGTTAGCTGGCATGTTCCAGGCACCAAGCCAGTAATATGATCTGGATTTCACAACACCATTGTGATAAGACAAGCATGAATTTTTTGAATCTGCTTGCTTTCCTACTCCTTGCCCCTTGTCTTAAAGCTCATGCTCTGTTTTTACTCCTTCACATGTTTTCTTCCGTGGAATTATGTTAATTTGTCCTGTCAATTTTTACCTCTCAAAGGTAATTTTGAAACTTAACATGAAGTTTGCCCTTTTCTAAAAGGAGGGACTCCCACTGCTGCACCGTTTCTTTTAGGATAAACTCACATCTTGACTTTTAGATGAAAAGTATTGCTGTGAAAAAGATCTGTGCTTTTGTTTGTTTTGTAAAAGGAAACAGCAATTCATAGTGAAAATACAATACAGTAATATGTACACCACATGTATTGAAAAAACTTTAAAGTTGGGCTTTAAGTTTTAAAGTAAATCCATAGGAAAGGGCTGACACATGCAGTGTTAGTTATGAAAATATGATACTAAAATGAATTGAAAAAATTAACTCCAAACTTATGGAGGGAATCACTTTTGTGGTTTTGCCACTAGTTACTTGCTTCCATTGTAAAAAGTGCCACACTGGCATTAACCAATTAATTCCTTTAAGATACTTGTGTTGGAATAGATTCTCTTGTCAGATTTTCTACCCACCTAAAACTGAAATTTTAGTTCAAGCACCAGTTGAGTTTTCTTAAAAGGTAATACTTTTTCTAGTGAGGGGAATGGATGATAAAAGCAACACTTCAGAACGAGAGTGTCTTCATTAGGTCTTGGAGAACTTTTGTTTTGAAATACTGTCAGTTGCTGCAAGAAACTGCTGAAGATTATGTATCTTTTGTTGCCATGTAACTTTCTTCAAGTTTTGGCAAAAGCTTCTTTAGTTACAAGAAGTACAAATTTTCTTCTTGAATACCAAGAATTTTAGTTGTTTGTGGATTGTTCTTTGTGCTTTACCAAAGTTCTGTCATACGTGTGGAATGTAATTACTGAAAGAAAGCACTGCTTTTGTTGTTGCTTCCCTTAACAGCGGCCTCACCTTATTTTCACTTAATCCAATCACTACCAGAAAGTGCTCATACTGTGTGTGCTCATATGTGTGCATGCACATTGTCCATAATAGCCTTTAAACAGATTCATATTTTAATAAATGTGACTCATTTTACGTGTGAAAAATAGCAGTTAGATCATATAATAGTTTGATGCCTACAGATCATATAATAGTTTGATGCCTACATGAATGTACTCATAAATGCTAGTTTCTTTTTTAAATTAAGTTTTTTGTGAAATACTTCAAGTATTTACTTCATAGACTGTTAAAGTATCAGAAAGTTTTGTATTTCCTTAATCAGACATGAGTGTCAAAAAGACTGAATGGAGGTTTCATAATTTTTATAGTCCTTTAGAAAATAGTATGTCCTAGAAAAATTCTTGGATGGCAAGTTTAAAGAAGTGTGAAGATCAAAGTTACGTGCAAAAATAAGAGATTTTTTTAAAAAATAAAATCATATTCTTGAAAATAATATCAAGGCTTCACTGCCTGGCACGTAATGTCTCATATCTTTACAACTTTTATTTTAGTATGTAACGGATTTTTGTTTGGCCTCAGGAGTATTTTTTGGTTTTTTGAAGTCAAAAAACAGGCTTACTGCTTTATCTTAGGGAGCAGTCCTACTCTGATACGCTTGCATTGGCTGGGTGGCTCCGTACAGCGGGAGCTCCTCGGAGCCGCGCGTACGGAACTGCCGCACCCGTCCGGCAGCCCCCAGCACTGCCCGTCCTTACCGCGTCTCCTCGGGTTTCTCGCTCCGCTCCTCGGCCGCTCCCGTCAGCAGCAGCCACCGCGGCCCGATCGCGGTGACATCGCCTCGGCGACCCGCAGTCTGCGTGTGTCGTGTTGGGACCAGACGGGACGTACTGGAGAGACAGGCGTAATTATTCTCCTCTTCTGCTTTTTTCTCGGCTCGTCAGACCGGGCTGCGCCCCGCGTCCGAAGCGGTATCTTCCCGCGGGGCGCTCGACGCTCCCGGCCGTCCCTTCAAGCGGCCCGGAGCAGCCTCATTTGAACCCCTGCTCTTTGTGGCAGGCTTATCCTGGTCGGGAAAGGAGGAGAGAAGGCAAAGCAGCGGCGAGCTGCCGGGCGCTGGTTGGACGGGCGAGTTGCCTCCGCCCCCGTGCCGCCGCGGCAGTGAGGCTGTCGGGAGGAGGGAGCTTCGTGCCTCGGCCACCCCGGCGGAGCCCTCCGCGCACTGCGTCGGGGGAAGCCGAGTCTCAGCTGCGAGACAACTCTAATGCTGGGGTTGAGGGGAAACTGGGGAGACCGCGAGGAACCTGGGTCCCCTTTGTTAGATCAAGCGGCAGTGAGGCTGTGTAACTGCCCGGGACTCGGCTCCAAAATGTCGGGGGCCGGGGGCCACTTCCTGCCTTAGGATCTCGTCACAGCGTGCTCAGGGATGCAGAGATGGATGTTCATCCCGGGCACTCGGGCGGGCGCGAGCGGAGCCAGCAGACTCGCTCAGTGTAGCGCTGAGGGGCTCCTTTCTTAGTACTTCCTAGGTCATCTTTGTCAGGCAACAGCTCGAAAGCAGAAATAATGGACAATAAAATGGTCCAAATTAAAGTAAGCTCTTTAAATATTCTAATGTAGATTGAGAATTATTTGACTCATTATTTGAACCTCAATGCATTTTGAATGATTATTCATACTTGTCCTGGTAATCTAAAACCTCTCTCATTTGAGTGCTGGGAATGCCTGCAATTTTTCTAGAACCTCTCTAAAAATTTGCTATTATGGAATGCTCTGTGCGAAGAATGTTTTTGTTTATTAGCTATTAGCTCCAGGTTTAAAAAAGGTTAGTCGAATGAATGAATGTATAATCTGCCTTTATAACTTGCTGGGAATCCCACAAAGAAATTAGCAAAATTAAAAGTGAAACTTTGCAACATAAAAATGTTTTTTTTTATTACAGTTTAGGAAACAAAATTGTTGTTTCAGTCACTGTACATCATTGACATCATAAGAAAGCTATACAATATTGTAATAATGGGTTTGTTTGCAATTGTCAGACAGTTTTGAAGATACTTGGGTTTTGTAGAATTGGAGGAAACCAATATGAGAGCACTTGAATTAAACAGAGGACAAATAAAGAGGTTTAAAGGTACTGTATTAAAAGTAGTTCTGTTCAAGTTAAAATATGAACAAGCAGTTGTTACTATAATGATAAATTATTTCCATTGTAAAAGTGAATGTCAGAAGAAACCCCACATCTAACTATATTACACTATCCATTCAATATGCTTTAGGCTAATTAAGTTTTTTGTCCCTTTCCTATATGGCCTGTGATGCCTTCAACTTAATGTTATGTTAATTATTTTCTATTTTAACTCAAAAGCTTATTGCATTCTATTCTAAAGAGAGAGGACTACTGACTGAAGTGGCCATTTCAGTGCTTGTTAGGAGCATAGTCTGGTTGCTTGGGATTAAAGCAGTCCAAAGCTTTTCCAGTGTAGCAGTTTTCTACTGAAAAAGCTGGCTTAGTAGAACCAGAAGGTGATAATTCTGTTATTTTTTGATAGATTTAGCAATATTCCCATTAAACTTCCTTTCAACATGTGTAGGACTCACACTCCTTCCTTCCCAAGGTGCTTTTTCAGCCTAGGATACACAGAGCTGAGGGAAGTGGGAGCAGGAAGAGCAAAGGGAGTGGGTTGCCATGAGTGTTCGTCAGGATATTAGTGGTTGTTTCCTGTTGTCGTTTCCTGATCAGATTGTCCACTTACTTGCAGAGCTAGATAGGTGATTCTCTAACTAGATTACTACTTGAGTGGAGTATTTAGTTTTCATTTTAAAATGAACGGTTTTAGAGTATTTGCTTTTGTAGGAAAATACAGGTTTCTATCTTGAAGTTATGCCCTGCAGCATCAAGGTTCTTGAAAAAAACTATTTTTTCAAGGATGAGGTTGTTTATTTAGGCCCATATTTATAAAGTATCCATAACCGCTTTTAAGCTCTTTAACATATAGTTCAGGTCCATTGATTTTAGGGCACTTAAATAAGTGCAATTAAATGCCTAAAATTTTTACTCAGTGAAGGAGCCTAGAGACTTCTCTTGTGGTGTATTCTTTAGTCATTAGCATTCACTTATAGGTAACTATGTTATAAATAAAAAAATTGAATAATCAAAAATTGCCAAACTCTGTTTCTTTGACTGTCCTCTTAGCTGAACAAGAAACATACTTTTACACAGATCAGCCTTTTGATTAAGTACTGAGTGGTTTTTTGTCTCTTAAGAGCTGTCTAAATAAGCTGTTCTTGTAAGCTTTGGTGTATGGGTCATTCCAAATAGCATATGACAAAGCTTATTTCTTCAAGCTGTTGCAGTTTTGTCTACGTGGAAAAAGAAAACTTGTGACGACTTGATAGATGACAGGGAGCTTTTATTTGGATGTGCTAGGTGTTTGTAGCATAGCTGAACTGTTTGAATAACATTAGGTATTTGCGCTTTGAGGAGGACTGAAGAGGAAAAATGGGATGTGCCTTTGTGGGGCCATTCTGATTGGACCAAATGGGCGTACCTTTTCCTTGGATCTGTAATACTGTGAAGAAGAGCAGTTCTCTGGTTTTTTAAGACACTTTAGGCTGAATGATGTGATTTGCAAAAATTCCATGGTTGATTTGGCCTTCATACTGAGAATCTTGGTGATCAGCTTGCATTAAAGTCTGTGATTAGAGAATAAAACATCCTTTTAGCAGAAAGGTACTAACATCCGGTTATTTCTGGCTGTGAAGTCTGACAGTTGTCTTCAGCAGGGTAGTGCAGTTGGCAAGGAGTGGTTTGAAAGACTTGGCTTTGAGAATGAATGAAAATACTATAAAACATCTGGTCATAGAAATTAACTTTGAGTCAGTGATCAGAATTTCAAAGTAAGCAGAAAGAGATAAGAATGTGCCAGTCTTAAAAAGGTAAATTTTGAGAAATTAAACAGATTGTTTTTCCAGATCGCAGTTCAATTGCTGGATTCATTTGCCACAAGATCTTTCAAATCCAAAAGTTAAGAAAGGAAAAGTGGTTTTGTAGGAATAGCAGGAAAAAGAAAAAAATGGATGGATCCAGAGAAAAAACATGGTAAAGAAAAGTTACCACCCAGACTTAAACCCAAAAGTGTTTATATAAGATCTGTCTCAGGAAGTCCCTAACCACCACTTGCTGCTGAAGGGAAGCAACATCTGGAAAACAGCTATTATACCTTTGCCTTTTTCCTGCAGTCTTTTTTGAAGCATTTTCTGCTTTCTGACATTGGATAGCATATATTTAAAAATGTTAAAATGCATCACTCTTAAAGCACTTAATCTCCTGTAATGTATTTTTCCTGATTCATGGGGAAAGTATTAGGAAATAGCTGGGTTTGGGGGAAAACTGAAAAAAAATATTTGATAGTATTCTAGAGAAAATCTGATTTGTTTGGGAGGAAAGCTTTGGTAGAAAGCTCCAGACAGCCTCAGAGTTTTTTAGCCTGTTGCAGTAGCCTGTTGCAGACTGCTTCAAATCATTTTGCATAACAAAATTATTTGAAGCAGTCAGAGATGATTTGTGGTAAAACTTCTTGAACGTAATTCCAGTTGAGTTCTTCGTAACATTTTCTTTCACAAACTGCTATTTTCGTTTGAAAGTTGCTTGGGTTTTGCTGCACTTACTGATCTGTTTTTCTATATTGGGCTTCATTGCTGCAGTGACAAATGTGGGATGATTGATTCCAGTAGTTGAATATGGTGAGGTTGCTCAGAAAAGACAATGGGATCAACATCAAATTTTAATTTTGTTAGTTTATGTTACTGAGGCAGTTTGAGCCAAAATAAGGCAACCTCTCTAGATCTACATTTCTATAAGGTGAATTTTGCTTATATCTCATGATAAAAGAGATTGTTTGAAGTACTTGCTTTATTCACATTTGAAATCAGGGTCCATTGTCTGCTTGTACATATAGAGCCTTCCTGCTGCAGCAAATTAGTCCATATAACTGCTGTACTCCAAACTCCCCTTCAGTAATAGATATGGAGGTATAGGCTAGCACTTTTATCAGACTTGTTGTAGAACAGTAGAGTTGTGTCTTGACAAGACCCCTGGAGATCATCTGGTCTACCTTCTGTGGAAAGCAGGGCCATAATTAGGTTATCCAATGTCCTGTCAAGCCATATGTTGAATATTTCCAACAAGGGAAATTGCCATCCTCCTCTGGGAAACCTATTTCAATATTTAAGTGTATTTGCAGAGAAGAAATTTGCTTATATGCAGATAGAATGCCCCTCCCACCATCACTTCTTGACCTGTTGCCATCACTCTGGAGAGAGTATTGCCATATTCGCTGTAACTGCTCTGTAGCTAATGGAAGAGCAGTTAGGTTCCCTTCCTGCTCCTTCACTTCTCTAAGCTGAACAAACCCAATTTCTTTAGCCTTTTTTTCGTATGACGAGCTTTCCAATTGTGTAATCACCTTGATGGCCATCCATGGGACCATGTCGTAAATGTGTAAAGTCTCTCTTGAGACATCTTATAATGAATAGATTTCTGTATGTTACAAATCACACGGAGTTGCCTTAGCAAAGGTTTGTCTTCAGCTTTTTTTTAGAGTATTCTGAATCTTACCAAGGTTAACCAGTATATGCATTCGGTTTTGTAGACAATTTTTCCAGCTCTTAATCCATGGAAAATATCCAGTCTTCTTGAAACCAGCGATACCACAAAACAGCTGGCTTTTTTGCCTATGAGCTAATCTCCTAACAGTGGTGTCTTTGGTTTTACAAACTGCTGACTGTAGTAATTTGGATTTTCTACTGCATAGTTAATTGATAAGTTACTGTCCCTCTGTCCTCTGCTTTGTTTAGTGCAATACAGCCACACTACTGTATGTAGGAAAATGCTTTTATAAATATAGTTGACTACAAATTGGAAACATATCCTTGTCTCTTCTGGCTCCCCTATCAAACTAGTGTCATTATTCAATTTGTGAGGAGCAAAAATGGAAAATAATTACTTCCCATAGATTCTCTTCTGTTATATGTGCCAGTTACTGTGTATCTTTCAGACCCTGCTTCCTGTACTGAAGGAATGCTCTATGCTCAGGCATCTGTGTTACATGGCAGCATATGTGCATTCAGGGGCTATGAATATCTTTAGAAGTGTACATGATTGTAAGTAGGGGACTAAATTGTTCATTAAAACATTTTAACTTTTTTTTAATCTCCTTTTACAGCATGTGTTTGTGGTTTTCACAGTATAGTACAATTTACCAAATAAATGTGATAGTTTATTATAGTACTTGATGAAAATGCTACCTAAGAATAATGAATCAAAGTCCCCAGGCTAGTGTGAAATACTTTACGAGCTAATTATTTTTTGTTGCAAAGTAGTGACTGTCTGGCTGACAAAAATATCATACAGCAGCTGTTTCCTAGCTTACTTGTGTTTGTAGAATTGCACAGACCCTTAACAGAGCACTATGCATGAAAGTGTATATCAAGTGTGCAGTAGTGGTGTGGTTTAACCACCTAATTTTTGGTTTGTTAACCCCACTATTTTACAGTATAGTTTTATATTCATTATAAAAAAAGTTAAAAAAAAGTAAAAAGTAAAAAAGACACAGTTGATAATGATGCAAGTTTTCAGTCTTTATCCACACAGATTTTTTTATAATCAGTTTTGCAACAGCGTGTATTTGTGAAACAGTTTTGTGGGTGCTGTAAGTTTTGGATTGCACCTTATGCCTACAAATTGTCATAAATCCCCAAAGAGACTTGAAATTCTGAATTGTTAAGAATAAATGGAGCTGCTCAGGTCAAAGAAATCTGTGACAGAACAGAAAACTTGAACCGGGCTTTCTAACTTGCAGGCAAATGCCTTAAAAGATGGGTTTTTCTCTGTTTCTGTTACTGCTATTTAAAGTAATACCTGCCCAGCTTTTCTCAAAAGTTTATACATGTGATTTACTTGACTGAAAGTGTTTTGTCTTTCATAGCATGTTATGTCAGTCTTTCTTAATGAGAAACAAATTGCACACCGTAGTTCATGAACATTTTAAAGCTTACATGCTGCAGCTCAGAACTGTGTTCTTCAGAACTGAGTGAAGCTGAATAACCAATGATTTTCAAAGGGTTGAGAGTATTTTTCTTAAGACCTCTTTGTTAGTACCCATCAACTCCAAAGTATGCTTATTTATTGTCTGCCTCCGTGCTACCTTCTCAGAAGCCTTGAGTATTGAATAAAGAAAATAATAGGAGAAGCTTAACTGTAAATCAAGACATGAGTATACAGACTTAAGTGTGTATCCTGCTGAACACTGCAGTTCTGCATAAATTTTTTTTCAGTAAAATTTAGCCTTGGAAATTGTTGTCTGGTGGATGGAACACTCAAAATGTGCTATCTGGGTGGCATTGACTGCAGCATTTGTAGTTCACTTTTTTGCCATACTAGTGTTTTCCTGTCTTTAAACTGTTACTAATATTACTGCTTTGATCTCTCCAGTAGAAGTTTAAAAGCTTGGTGTTACACGTTTGGTTTTCTTTTGCCAACTGAAAAATAATTGGTCCCCTTTACACAGAGTGATTTTCATTAATAAATGTAGTCCTGGATTATTTGGCAGTGCTTTTCCTTAGCATGTGTTGGTACTTCCATAGGACCATAAACTAATGAACACTGTTTCTGCATACAATATCCAGCTGCAAACTTAGTTCTGGTGACAGTGGAGAAATGTGAGTATCACTGGAAAAGGATACTTGTCTGCGGAAGAAGCTGCCCATGAGCTCACCCTCTGGAAAATATCCCGATGGCCGCACATCCTAGCTTTTTTCAGTGCACAGTAGCACAAATGTGAGCCAAAGTTTGAAAAGCTAGTGCTGTGTGTTTGCTTTGGCATGGGGCAGCCCTGAGGCTTTCCTTTGAGAAACGGGTCTTGAAGTCTTGTTCTGAAGGGAATAATTTTGTCATTCCTCTGCATAGAATAAACTAATTCTTATCTATGCCTACTATCACATCATATATAGAAAAGAGTTTAAAATATCACTGCCCAGATTTAAAAAAAAAATCATAAAAACCTAATTATCCTTCTTGCTTTAAAGAAAGAGAGGGAGAGAAACAATAGGGGAAAGGTGTAGCTTGATGTGTAATTACAAAAAATGTGTTCTTTTATAGTCTAGTCAATTAAGTTTAATTTTTTTTGACATCTGTCAGTTTGTGTTTTTTCTTCCTGCACCCCACTACCTACCAAAAGCCCATTTCCTTACACCTTTATTTGGAATTTACAGGGCCTTGCCTAATGCACTTTCATCCTTTTTGGTGCTTGTATACCTTGTTGGTCCTCATCTGTATGTTGTCCTGGAAAATAGATTCTTTGTCCTGAAAAAATGCTTACAACCACTGATACAGAGTGGAAGTATGTTTATACCTTTAATATCAATGAGAATAGCTGCAGACTTGTTTAAAATAGCTGGAAATGGCCTTGACCCAGGCTGCCATAAGGCATTTTGCAATGTAGAGGCTGTGAGAAAATAGAATTTTTACATCCATAGTTAACAACGTTTTCATGTGCCACTTGACACAAGTTAAATTAGACTGTAAATCTTGACCTGATTTCTAAGTTTTAACTGCAGAATGACTGGAAATTCATGTTGGTTTGTATGTTGTTCAGTTGTTAATCCAGCTCTATTCCACTCATGTACAAAGGCTAAATGTCCCTTTTGGTTTTGGTGGGATTATTTAATTACCTTTGGTCACTGGAGCACTCTCCTATTTATGAAGTCAGTGGGTCTAATGGGCATATATGGCTCTTCGTAGTCCAAATTCACAGATTGCTGGGGACTTGAGAGACGGTTTAATTATGGTCGTATGGTTTCCAAGCAAAGCATTTAACAGTTTATAACAAACTGAATTTGTTCTGGCTTGTTGCCACCTGTTTGTCTCTTCACTTTTCAGTGACAGGTCATATGATTTCTTCATTCATTCTTCCCTAAGCAGTGTAAGGCTTTTCTAGAATGCATAAATGAATAAGGTAAAAATGTGAAGAAATTAGGTATTGCAGTCTGTCTAATGCTGGACATAACACAGTGTGATCCAATGAGCAACATACTGGTCAAGATGGCTGAGATTTGAAAAGACAGATAATGTAGCAAGCTCAGCCTGAGTGAGAAGAAGTCTTGCAAGGGATTTCTGTAAAGTATTCCTAAGTCTCAGGGCAGAAAAGTTAATGGAGATCTTCCACACTGGTGGCAGACATAGGAAGCATTGCAGTGGTCTCTGGTCATGGGAGCCAGCAGCATTGTGTCCCCCAACTGTCAGCACCACTGACTGGGGCAGCTCTCACTCTTTTCAGTGTTTGTAAGCTTTTCTATCTTTTTAAGGGGTGTCATAGAACTCAGGCAGTAATTATGGAATTTTTCAAAATGCAAATCCCAGGCTCTCCTTTGTTTAGTGGACCCAGACCACAGTGGGGGTAAACAGCTTCTAACTGCTATATTAATTAAAAATTATGCAACTGTTTGTGTTTGAAACACTACATCAATTGGTTCACTGATTTGTTTGTTTCAGGAATTTATCTCTTGGATTTAATCTACATTGATTCTGCATATCCTGCTTCAGACAGCATAATGGAGAATGAACAAAGATCCAATCAAATGAACAATATTCTCCGAATAATAGCTGATCTGCAAGTATCCTGCAACTATGGTTGGTAAATTTTGTTATGCCTATCAAGTCTTAACTGAAATTTCTTTAGTGTGAAATGGTGGAAACAGATTTTGGCCCTGAGGGACCACAAGAGGCTAATGTTGGTAGAGTTGAACACTAGTAAGTGATGTAGCTGCCACTTCTGTATAGCCTCAGTCTTATGAGAAAATTGGGCAGATAAACATGTATTCTAAATTGTAAGAGCTGTAACAGAGATTGTGTAGAGTTTACTGTTACATTTGGTATACAAATGACATACTGTCAAGTCCAGATATTACATTTGGCTTATATACTATTTCCACCAGAGGCAATCAGAGAGAATTATCTTAATCTCTTTCCTCTACTTTGCAGTAGCTACGATGTCTAGAGTGTGGAATGTGTCCATTTAGTTATCATTTTGTTGTTAGCATCCTGGCGATATATTTACAAAATGAAATACAAGTATTTCAGTCTGTACAGCAGTTGTTCAACTGTGCTAAGCTTTTGCACATATGTTGCTCCTGGATGAAGTCAGGAAAATGAGAGGTTGTTGATTTTGTTAACAGGATTTTAGCCTGTTAGTGAAGCTGTATATCAAGAAATGTACTGGTTTTGGTGTCTTGAATACTCAGTGTACTCTTGGTGACTTAGCATGACTTTGCATTGCTTAAACATGTAACAAGCTGAAAAGCCTTGAGTGCAGCTTAACAATCAAATTCAGAAAATTTAAAGGCTGCAGTTTTGGAGAGCTTACAAAAAAAAGTTTGTTAGATTGTGATAAAACAAGGTGAGATGTTAACTATGTATGCTTAAGTATCCAGCCCTTATCCTTTTTTGTCAGCTTCAGTATTTCAAAGTATTTAAAGGTAGGAACTAGTCATAATAATATATGATTCTGAATAGCTAGATTATTTGGGTGCGATTTTCTTATTGTGAGTTTCATTTTATCTCTGAATACTTTGGATGACAAAGAAACCTCATTATTTCATTGACCCGTTCCTTTTTACAATTTTGGTAGCTCCCTGCAGTGCTATGCAGGAATTTTGAGTGCATTTGTTAAAATCAAGATGAAAATTAAAATATGGCCTTGATACACTATTCTGTGCTAATGGGTACCTTTAAAACAGTTACCTTTACAAGAGCACAAAAGTTAACTTAGGTACTACAAGGCATGTTCCTGTCCATGTACCACCTGTCAAGAGGTTTTTCTGTTATTCTGAACTTAGTATCTTTCATTCTTTGTGTTCAGCATTGTAATTACTAATTAACTGTTTAACAACTTTTAAGTTTTCCACCTATGAGACAGCATCTGATAAAATCCACCAGCTTACACGATGATAAACAGCACCTGTATTTTCTTTACCAACTGAGAACACCAGTTTAGCTCAATCAAGTCTTTAATACCTTTTTAGAGTCAAAGTAGTATTTCTGCCCAATTTATTTTGTAGGGAGGTTCAAATTCTGTTTCCATGAACGTATCCTAAGAAACAGAAAAAAAACCCTGAAAAAATAATAATTTTGGACGGCATAAATGTTAATGGTTTTTGTTTGTTTGAACACTCCACAGATCATCTCATAACACTTCCCCATGTGCAAAAGTATTTGAAGTCTGTCCGTTACATCGAAGAACTTCAGAAATTCGTAGAAGATGACAATTACAAGTAAGTTCTTTTCTTCAGGCATTGGGAAATTTAACAGAAAGATTACTTAGTCATTAGTTTTATTAAGAGCTGAACAAAAAGCCCTTGGCTGAAGATGTTTTGGAGTGTGTCTTCCAAGTAAAATCCAGAATGACAGTCTTTCTTTATGACTACAAGCAGATTTACAAAGTGGAATATACTAGTGGAAAGTAACAGGTCAGAGTAGATGAAGATCTAGTCTTTATTCTGTTACATTATGATTGTGTTCTGGGAATTTTGTTCAGTAACAACAAAGTCATCTCCAACATGTCCAGCATTGACTCAGTGGTATTATGAATAATACATTAAGAACATCTACCAATTTCAAGTTATTATTTTCAGTAAGTTAATACTTACAATTTGGGGGTTTAAGCGTGCTAAAGCAATGTTTACAAAAGACCTGGAGAAGAGTTAACCCACACAGAGGGTTGAAGCAGACACCAGAGACCACATCAGTCAATATGTGAATGTGCTCTAGTTAAAGGAAGTGATAATGCCTGGACAGTAATTCTGAAAGAACTTGCAAACTAAGTCATAGGCTAAGGAACCAAGGTTTTAAACAGCTCAACCAAGCCAGATGCAATACTATAAAATTAGCTATTGACAAATAGAGTAACTATTTGGGTGAGCAGAATTTGAAGTATTCAAAGTAAACATATGTTCAATAATACAATGCAAGTATAAAATATTTTAGCATATGTTTTAGAGAGCAAGGTTGGTAATGAACTTCCTTAAAACCAATCTTGTTAAATACCAGTTAACCGTTTTAAGTTACCAGTTTTGTTAAATACTTCAGTTAAGAACTTTGTCTCAGAATTTATGTGTACTTAGACTGTATGCTAATAAAACAGTGATGGAAGGGTTCATTGAAATAGAAGGTGGTTTGGATATCACAAAGGAAGAATCTGATGACTAAAATGATAGTGACACAAACCCCGAAATGTTGAATTATTGTTCTAACATTAGTTTATTATGTTGATCAGTAGATAGCTGTCACAAGTGAGTTATCGCTATGAAAGGACTAATTCATTTCTACTGCCCATCAAATATAGTGTTTCTATGAAAAAATAGAATTGTTTATACTGCTTCAGAAGAAGCTGGTGAGAACTTACATGGAGTATGTAGAATACATTGTATGCAATTCTGGCCATACGTGCTTGCATGCTTGAAGGTTTAAATAAATGCTGGTGCAATCAGATGAATAAAATCTATCTTGTAACACCAGACATAAAGAACTAGGTTGGGTCTTAGCCTAGGAAAGGAGAAGTTTAGGTAAGAGAATCACTGTGTATAAACACAGCTGGAAGAAAATGGGGAGGGTAAAAAGAAATTTAAATGAAACTGAAATGATATCACAATGATAAAATACATAGAAAATTTTAGAAGCCAAATTTTGAAATATGGTTTGCAACTATCAGAGTAGTGGAATTGTGGAACCTCTTCTTATTTGGAGTAGTGAGACATATAATTAAATAATTTTAAGTTGAAACCTGATCAGTTAATGAAGTGAAGGCTCCCAGTTAGTGTTTGTGAAAAGAGCATAATCAGTAATCAGAAGACTCTGCATTACCAATGTGGGGGCATGTACACATGCATATGAAGAGTGACCTGCACCAACCATTTACATTTTTCTGCAATTAGTGCTGACACTGCTGGCATACAGATGCAACCTCCTGCTGAGATGGGAAAAAAGGTGTCATCATAGCAGACAAAACAACTGATGTTTTAGCATAACATGAATCAGACAATTTGTCTTTTCGATTTTGGATGTAGCTGCAGTTAGTGGTAACTCCAGCTGTTCCTCTGAGCTCCGCTTCAGTTGCTGGGCATGCAGGATTATATACCTTGACCAGATTTGTCGATAGGAATTCTTGTGATGAATGCATGTGGAACTTTGCTTACCCTGAGAGAGTAGTTCTAAAAGTAAAAGTATTTAGACAAAGTGTTCTTTTGGAACTTTTCAAAGTATTATTAGGGCATACTTCAAATAGAGATAAAATGTCTAAAATTTGTCCCCTTACTTAGGCTAAACTTCCGCAAAAGAAGCTCTGGGCATTCACTGCAAAAGCTTGTGCTTGGTGATGATTTGAGATATTTGTGCTTTTGCATTGGGTTGATCACAGATACTAAGAGTAGTGATGTTTCTGTAGAAAAATAATTTGGAAAAAAAAGAAAGTGTTTAAGGTTTTCATAGCAAAATTTATCTGCTCCATGGAATTAGAATTCTTGCCTGAGTACTGATGCTAGAATGTGTAAATTATTCCTTTACTCAATTTCATTATATTGTATATGTTTCACACACAGATACATTGTGCAAGAGATGCACATTGATCATGAGCAGTGCACACAGCCTTTGGAAAGGTCAAGCAGTCCAAGACTTTTGCTAAGGGTAGTCTGAGATCTAAATCTCAGTGTTGAAATTTAACAAATGGTCATTATTTACTAATTTCCCACATGCTTCTGTGCTTCATTAAAGTTGTGAAGACAGAAAAATCAAACAAAGTAGTCATTGGTAAAGGTGAAGAACTGTAGTTAGTAGAGGCTTTACAACCCCTGGATTGGATTAAAAAAACTGTTCATATTGTTCAATTTGATTTTTAGATGGAGTTTCCTGATGATGCAACAGTGTTGACACCATGTATACACCAGCTTTCATGAACTGTACTATTTCAGAAAAAATTAATTACACAAGTGTTTTCCATAAGCGTAATGATAACATAATATTTGTAAAAATTAAAAGTAATTACATTTTAAATTTGAATATTAATATAACATTAGCAGCAACCTTGCTGATAATGCGTGAAGATAATTGATATATCTTAAAGATAATTTAATATTTTTTCTTTGGATTTAGTTATTTGTGAGATTAATTCAATCAAATTTAGTGGTTTTCTTTCCAGGCTTCACTGTGGCAAGGAAAAACTAGACTAAAGTCACAGAAGGTATTAAAAAGAGGGAAATATTTGATTCTTACTGCAGGAAAATTGCTACAGCTTATATACGTTGGAGAATTTTGATTTTTTTCTAACATGTTTGTTTCATCAGAATAAAACTTTAAATATTTTTTAAATTAATTTAAATTCATCAAAACTCATCATATCTACCCTTAAAGCAAACTCATTCCTCTTCCATTTTTTGCACATGGTAAGAAGTTTTTGGATTTTGTTTTCAGTATTTGATCTCACATTTTCCTCTCAGTTTCCCTTAAAGGATCTTTAGTTTCATTGCATTTTCTGGTCCCATGACAGAAGAAACTGTAAGCCTTACAAATGCGGAGAGTACTAAGTTTTTAGAGTGCATAAGAATCTCTTCCGTCTTTTTCTTTGCAGTGACTGCTCTTTTTGAGCCAGGGACAGCATTAGTGCTCTCTGCAGAGAGGTATGTGTGACCTTTGGCATGAAGAACAGAACTATCTCAGTACCAAGCTGTCAGGGAGAAACGCGTAGATAGTTGTCCTAAAATGTATTGGCAGAATCCCAACACACATTTTGCCAAATGAGAACCTCAATTACGCTGGAAAGGAAAATATGGCAGCCACTTTATATAAACAAAGCTTTTCTCTACAATTTTTTTTTGCCAGTCCAACTGCTTCCTTTAGGTTTGTGCTTGTCAGCAAGCAGGAATGCTCCAGAAAACCCTTGACAATGATGTCATATCCTAAAAATAACAGATCTTTCTTGGTCAGCCCGTATAGTGTTTTCTGCAGAAGCTGCTCAGTTTTAGCAGTATGTAACGTCGTGGCACAATGCCACATCCTCTCCTAACCAGACATACGTTGCAGCCATTCCTATAATTTTTTTTTCCAGACCTTTTGGCATCTTTAGGTCAGGTCTTGTATTCTCACAGTTGTTTCTTGAGTGAAACCAATTTGAAGACTGTTATTTGTACTACAGTATTATCTGTCTGGACAGGACAGGACAATCAGGCTTCTATCTATGCCTTTAATTTGGTTCTTCAGAGCATATTAAGCAATATAGTAATAAGTTGACTTACAGAAAAATCAGTTCAAATTTTGGCTCAGATAGGCAAAATGCTATAGGAAAACATTAAAGAGAAATTCATAGGCAATTAAAAGGCTATACTTAGCAGTGCTGATGCTATAGAAGTCCTAGCTATACCATATTAGTTCCAGTCCCATGGGAACAGGAATGAAATGGCAGGTGCTTAGTACTTACATTAAGTATTAGTACTTACATTAGTACTTGTAACATTGAACCTTGGTTGCATTTCATCTTCAGTAAGCCTCCCAGGCGGAAGAAAACCTTCACTGTTAGTCTGCAATTCATAGTGATCCAGTGGCCACGTGGTTCACTAGCTGTAATTGTGGCTTGACTGCCTCTTCCACAGCCACAAAATAGAATCATGGAAGCATGGAATCACTAAGGTTGAAAAAGACCTCCAAGATCATCAATTTCAACCTTTATACCTTGACCAGATTTGTCGATAGGAATTCTTGTGATGAATGCGTGTGGAACTTTGCTTTACCTGAGAGAGATCACCACCTTGTCAGCTAGACTAAGTAAACTGAGTGCCACATCCAGTTACTGGGATCATCGCTTGCAGAGATGATGATTTCACTGCCTCCCTGGTCAGCCCTTCCCAATGCCTGACAACTCCTTCTGTGGAGAAATTCTTCCTGATGTCCAGCCTGAACCTCCCCTGGCACAGTTTGAGGCCATTCCCTCTTGACCTGTTGCTGGTTTCCTGAGAGAAGAGGCCGACCCCCCAGCTGGCTGTACCCTCCAGTCAGGGAGTTGTAGAGAAGGTCCCCCCTGTGCATCCTTTTCTCGAGGCTAAGCCCCACCGGCTCCCTGAACCACTCCTCATATGACATCCTTTAGATCCTTTCCCAGCTTCGTTGCCCTTCTCTGGGCATGCTCCAGTGCCTCAGTGTCTTTCCTACAGTGAGCTTTCCAGAGCTGAATCCAGGATTCAAGGTTTGGCCTCACCAGTACAGAGGGGCAATCACTTCCCTAGTTCTGCTGGCCACAGTACTTTTGATACAAGCCAGGATGCCATTTGCCTTCTTGCCCACCTGAGCATACACCAGCTTATATTCAGCTGCTGTTGACCAGCACCCCTAGGTCTCTTTCTTCTGGGCCACTCTCCAGCCACTCTTTCCCATCCTATTGCAGTGCATGGGGTTGTTGTAACTGAACTGCAGGAACCAGCACTTTGCTGTGTTGATCTCAGCCCATCAATCCAGCCTGTCCAGATCCTTCTGCAGAGCATTCTGACCCTCCAGCACATCAGCATTCCCATCCAACTTAGTGTCATCAATGAACTTACCAAGAGTGCACTTGATCTTCTTGTCCAGATCATTAACAATGACATTAAATAGGACTGAGCCGTGGGGAACCCCATTAGGGACTGGCCCCAGCTGGATGTGACACCATTCCCCACCACTCTCTGGGCCCAGTTATCCAACCAGGTGTTTCCCAGTGAAGAGTGCACCTTTCCAAGCCATGGGCTGCAACCTCTGCAGGAAAATATTGGGGGATGCTTGCGGACAGTATCCTTCCAGCAGAAGCTTCCAGCAACCTACTGTCGCTTGACCTACTGTCACAGGACCCACTGTTTAAATGCTAGACGGACAGCCCAGAATGTTCCAAATATGCCAGACCCATCTTGTTCGGTACGCGGATAATGGTCCAAAATGACCTAAAGGACAGCTTTGAGGACTGCACTGCTTTGTTGCGACTAACATCATCCTTGTTTCAGCAAAGATGAGTAAGTTTTGTTCAGCCTCCTTATAGAGCAGCTAAACTTCTGTGTAAAACTATTCTTTATCTTTGTTCACTTGCTTGATATAAGAAAAATTGATTAACAGGGGCTGTACTGTCCTAGCAATAGTTCCATCCTGTACTGGAGAGCATGCTTTCATGAGAGAGAACTGTGTTCAAGACTGACTCACTGTTTTATTTTCTGCATTATATTAGGTTCTTCTTTTCCTGCTTGCCAGGAAGCTTATTCTAAAATGAGCTGTATGGCCCAGTAACAGAGTGTTATTTAAAATTAGGTTGAAATAGAGGTCCATCTTACTTTCCAGAGCACATCTGCCCTAACATGTTCCAGAAAATATTTTGAGTATCGGGCTAAAAAATGACAGAAATTGTTCAGTCATCTTTCTACTATCCAAGAACAAAGCCTTCACATACTCTTCTTGTGCCTGTTCTGTAGAAGCTTTGTCTTAATTTCCACTGGTAGATTGGTATTCGTTAATTCAGCAAATCTCTATGCTGTTTTTTTCCCTAGAGATTTTCCTTTTAATTTTGGTTTCATCTTAGATTGTTAATACTAACTCCTCAGTTTTGAAATTTCAGTTTGTTGTAGGCAGTTTCTGAGGCTGATATCTATGATTTATTCTGACATGTCTCTTAGCTGAACACTTGCAATATAATTTTGGAATGTTGAAATTTCATATGTCAGCATTTAGACCATGCACTAAAACTAGGCTTCCTTACCATGGTAAAGCAAAGATTTGTTTTTTGAAAAGAATTCCTGAAACAAAAAAGAAATCCTAACAGTCCTGTGATATTGAATCAATATAGTGACTTGCGAGATGAATTTCTGATGATACACAGGGGAAACACAAAACAGAGTATCTTTATGCCTTATGAGTGGTTTATTAGGCATGCTGGAGCCAAGGTAGTTTTTTATTTAAAGTAATGCTAATGAATGACATTGGACAGTCAGCTGTGAGAATGTCATTAGGTGTGTGAGAAAATGGATGATGCATGTTGGTGGTAAGCACATCAGGTCTCAAATTGTGCACTGGTCTATTGAAAGTATCACTTTAAGTCTCTCAGGGACCACAGATTCTGGCTCCATGAGTCCTGTTTGGGAGACACTGAGCATGTGTGTGCATGTGTGGAACTTGTGCTGTTACATGGAAAATGGAGTGTCAGAGGAATTGCAAAATTGAGTTTGGGTGGTGACAAACAAGCCAGCACTGGTTGAAACTGTACTGAATGTCAGTATCTCTTCTTTGAAATAAGGAATGTTTTTGATTGTTTCCAGCCTTGTGGAGGAGAGGGGGAATAGAAGACAAGGTGGCTCAAGAATGACATCTCGTTTTCAGAATATATTACCTTTTCTTTACAGTTTCTTTTAAATGTAACACGTCAGCATGAGTATTTTATATCTACCAAATATAGTTAGGTTCACTTTTATTTGTTCTTCTTTTAATACATTCTGTATTTCCGTAAGTTGAAAACAGATAAATTGCATTCAGGTTTTCCTGGAAACATTGCAGAATTCTGGCATCATGGAAGTTGACGTCAGGGACTTAGAAAGGGCTAAGATTCAGAGTGCAGTTTAGCATAATTAAACAGATAACCAACATTATCTAACTTTCACATATTCTGGGGAGATAACCTGTTGAGAGTGATGTAATCTCGTTTTATAGCACTGAAGACTCATTTGTTGCTCTGTTTGTGAATTTCTAAGTGCAGCACACAAGACACGTGCTCTCTAGATGGTATCATAATAATCATAGCATGCCTCTTCCTAAAACCTTGTTAAAAGCATAAAGGTGTTAGGTCTTTCTTCCTGCTGTTATCTTCCTCTTTTCTTCCTTACAAGAATAATTTTAGACAGAAATAGAGAAATAGTATAGTGCAAGTAGTTGCATGGAAGTTGATCTCGCGTTTGTCACTAAAGAAGGTATAAGAATGCTCTTGCCTTAAATTTATCAGGTCATAGCACTTCCTCTGATGTACATATTCATAGGCAGTATTTCACCTGTACTGTTTTTCAAACATGTAAGAGTTGTACTGGATCCAGGATCTTGATACACAGTAAGCTGATGAAGTTGGTAAAAATTATGACATTAGACAAATAATTCTGGCCTTATCAGGTATGTGAGGTAGTCCTGCCATTCTTTCTATAAAAAATATGTGATTCTGTAAATAGTTATCTGAAATTATAGACTGGATCTGCTTAATGAGCACAATTTAGTTCAGCATGCCTAGGAATAAATATGGTCTCTTATCTTTACATTCAGATTTAAATTCATTTTATTCTATCCGAGCAAAAATTTCCAGGAGGAATGCATTACAAATCACATCATTGTAAAAGAAAGAAGCTATTGGCTTGCATGGACTGAACGGCAATCAAATCTTTTTAGCAGTGGACTTACTAGATGAGCATTCCCACAGTGACCAAATAAACTGTGACTACTGCCACAGAGGACTAATAAAACTGAGTACCTTCTGTGATACAGGGTAAGGAAAGAGCTTCAGAGATGAGTTTCTCAAAGCTGGCAGAAACTAAAAATGCCATTTTCACGTGTGAGAAAAGACCAGTATCATCTCCCTTGTACAGACAGACACAGAAGAAATTAGCAACTGTGGAACAGTGTTGGGTTCTCAGAAGGATGGTTGTCTGCTTCCATTTGGAGAAAAACTGTGAAACAATTTGAAATGCCTGCTTTGCCTGCAGACTTTAGTTCGTCAAATATGAGCTAATCCAGTAAAATGGGCTTAATACCCAAATTTCTGAATAGCATCTGTGGCACAGTTTCTGCAGAAGATTATTCAAACAAACAAACAAACCTAAAAAGCTTTTCTTTGCAAAAATCAAGCTCATGGCATGGGAATCATAAAGTTTTAAATCATCATGAGGAACAGATCAGCCTTAAAAGTGAATGAAAGAATAATTGCTGCACAAGGGATGCAGCTGGAACATTTCTACAGACGTGGAAGATAAATTCACACAGCAGGGCCTTATTTACAGGGAGAGACTTCATTAGGTTCTTTTGCCTTGTTTCCATACTGAAAGAAATTTCCATGTGATCAACATTTGAATCATGCACTGACTTGTATTATTGTAACTCTCTAGGAGAGTTAAGTTACTGCTTCCTGGTCACAGAAATCAAGTTTACAGAAAGGAGTCTGGAAAGGAATTATTCAATACCTACTTAAAATGCATTACTTTGGGTAGTTAAAAGAATCTGTCTGAAGAACAGAAATTCGAAAACATGAAACGGACCATAGCTTTGTTAACTGACTTCACATTAAAATGTAGTTGATAATGTTGGAATATTGTAGAGAAGGAACTGAAAGGTATTGCCAATAAAGAGTAATAAGGAAAGTGATGGCTGAGCCAATTGTGATATTTTGAAAGACTGTCATAGGTTTCTTCCTCTACTCCTTTGCATGTTTTTATCTGAAGTCGGAAAGCCTTTCCTTCGGGTGTACAGCAGGGTACTACAGCTAGAAACCTTTGTGCATGTTCACTGCTGTGCTGTGACTGCAGTTATTTCCTTTGGATTTATGCCTATTACATTAAAATTTACTTAACATTATAGTCCTTCATGCCTTTTTGTTAGACTGGTACAGAGCAAAGGACCCGTGAATGTCAAGTTAAGACTGCCTAAATTTGAGAAATGGCAGGGGTGATGTGCATTGGGAGATTGAGATTTGTTGGAATGCTGAGAACACAAGACTGAGTGAGTACATAATAAAACACAGAGTGTGAGGCAGCATGGCATATACTACCTTCCTCTAATTACCTTCTTTTACTATTAAGTGTTGGTCACTTTGCCCTATGAAGCTTCTTTTCTGTAAGTCACAGTAACAAAATAGTTATTTCTGTGTGCACATTTCAACATGGTAAATTCACTTTCATGTTTAGAGGGAAAAAAATGTTAGGTTTGTACCTAAATTACTTTACTTTTTGAGGGTTTTTTCCCAAGGTGAAAGACTGTACGAACTTATATTTTTAAACTGAGAGGGAGGATTAAATAATGATTTCTCTTTCTGCTTTCATAGACTTTCCTCACCGTTTCTTTCTTGGTTCTGACAGGTAGTGATTTACGTCAAAAAAAAAATTATTGTTTTGTTACATCACAGAATAAATAACTAGACTTCCAAGAAAGTAAATTTCCTCATTAGCACTGCCAAAATAATTACTTCTTCAATTTCTTTCAAATTTTATTGAGATTTTTTTTTGTTAATTTCTCTAAAAACTTGTTTTTCCAGATTATCTTTAAGAATTGAGCCAGGTAACAGCTCTCCTCGACTGGTTTCCTCCAAAGAAGATCTTGCAGGTATAAAACGTCATTTGAAAATTTGAGTAAGGAAATTATTTTAATTACAGAAATCCTCCACTGAAGTATATGGGAAAACCCAAAGGTACATCAATAGCATGAGTCAAAAAGAAAGATTGCTGACTTGTATAAAAGCAGTTCCAGTTCAAGGGATGTCACAGGGTGTTTGCTAGGGTTGGAACAGGTGTCAGATTTTGAGATTTTTACAAATGCTTCCATTTACATCATTATTTAATAAGTGAAGAAAAAATAGCCCTCTTGCACTAAAAAAAAAACAATGCAGTGAATAACACGGGAAATTTTCCTTTGAGGTTTCCATGTGGTCATATACATTTGAGACAATTTCATTGTGGAAAGCAGGAGGACAAAAGATTCGTAGCAACAATAGCTTCTAGCAACATCGGAAAAACTAGAGTACCAATCCCTAAGTTGACAAAAACAAATCCGCTGTTTATTGCTATGACCTCACTAAACAAACGTCAGGCTATGTGAAATGTACTTCCTGCTATAGGAGCCATTATCTCAAAAGCTGTTCCGTTTTAATCTCTTGAAGCTGAATGGCCCATTTTCTGTCTCATTATGTAAAACCATATGTGAATGTAAAAATTCCAAGGAGCCCAGACCACATCTGACATGCAGTTTTAACTGGCATTCAAAATGTCTTTTTTTCTCACCAATGAAAGGCCAAGAAAATGAGAGTGAGAAAAAGGAAGATGCAGAATATAAAACAAAGAAAGATCCCATGTGTTTTTTCTCTGCTTCCCAGCTCTTCAGTTGTTTATAGAGAACCTCTCGTTTGTCCTAGTATTGTGATTGCTATTCCCAGTCAGATGAACATTTGACCTGGTCTTCAATTTCTTTAGGAGGTGCTTTCCCTTTCCCTGCTTGATGCATTATTAATTGCTGTGTAAAATATAAAGAAATAGTTTACAGGATATTTTTTTTAATTAGGTGAGTTCAGAAGTAGTTTTTAATGAACACTTTCTTCATATAGAAATGCATTTGAAGTTAACTTCCCCACAGAAACCATCACAGTGTTGTACTCTGTATCTGTGTCTGGAAAGGTGTTCCTAAGGTACCAAGCTTCTGCTAAGCAGTGCCCACTGCATCAAAAAGGCCAGTAGGCTGGAGATGTGCGAGAGGTTGGGAGGGTAACTAGCCAGGACAGCTGATTTAAGCTACCCAAAGATTTATTCTATACTATATGACATGCTCATCAATAAAAATGAAGAGAAAGGGGAGAGCAAGGCATTTATTATTAAGGTGTTTATCTTCCTAACCATGCACTACAAGGCTTGAGTTATACCATGGCTGCTCATTGCCCAGTGATGGGAAGTAGCGGATAAATTTTTTGTTTGATTTCTTTCGCTTCTGCACACAATTGTTGCTTTTTAAAATTATTTTGCCTTTATCTCAGCCCACAAAGGCTTTATATCTTACTTTCTTCACCTTGTCCTGTGAAGGATGGGGAGTAATGGTGAGTCAATGACAACCCATGAAAGTCAACCCACCACATCATGTCACATTTTCTTTTGCTTTTGTGAGGATTTGCTTTTTCATACTAGAGACTTGAAACTAAGTCACTAACTCTCATGTGATTACATCTTTCTTACATATGTAAAGCAGACAAGTAACCTTTTTTTGTTTTCTGGCTTTACTTTGTATTACACACATCTACATGCTCAACCATTGAGCTTTGATGTTAATACTTCATTTGAATATAATTTCAGTCATAGCGGCATAGTACCATCACTAGTATTCTGTAATTCCTAATCAAGGGCTGAGACGTTATTAGAATTCTAATGGAAGGCAATTAAAAATACAGTTCCAAAGCTGGAAACGAGAACTTTGAACTTGCCTGATCTAAGCAAGGAATACAGCATGATACTGCAGTGAGCTCAGCTGGAGTCCACAAAAAATGATTGGGACAATGTTCAGTAGTACCAACTTCATTGAATGTATGATCCTATAGTATCTGGCAGTATTAGGAGAGGGTAAATTTTCCCTTCTGAGTCTGCAGTGCCCTTAAGTGCTCTGCAAGGTTGCTTTACTCAGAATGAGAATTAATGTGATGACTAGAAAGCAAGTGCCGAGTCATTCCTATTGCTCCATTCTTCTGTTAGTATTTCCTTCGAAAGCTTGACCCTTTTGTGGACTGCTGTATTTCTTGCTCAGCTAGAGAGTTCTCACTTACTGGCAGTTAGACAATAAGTGCCATCAGCATTTTGTAATAACCACAGGAATTTTTCAGTGGGCTGCACCTGTGTGGCTGCAAAAATGCTAATAAATGGAATCCAGTAGATTTTATTGAAAATAAATTTTACTGAAAACTTTATTCCTGGAGAAGGTTTATTAAGTTAGCATGAATTCAAATTGAAATTTAACTCAGCATGAAGGCAATAATTTATTGTTTATTTCATGACATTAATAAATAGGAGTATAGCCATATATTAGTCTTGAATAGTTCTGAACTAAAATGCTTAAATATCAGTAATGAGATATTTGAACACGGAGAATTAAAAATAGCACATTTAGAGGCACTGCTGTCAATTTTATTTGGATTCACATTGTACCTTGAAATTAGTTCCACTCCGGACACTGTATGCTAGAAGTAAGTCCTTTGCAGTTGGTAAGCTACAGTGATAATAGATGACCTCAAAATACTGTGGGTAATAGTTTAATGTTCCAGTCTATAGTTTAAGGCATGGGAGTGTGATAATAGTGATTTAAAGTTAAAATAAAGGTTCTTAGTCCATAAGGTCAGTCATCAGTTCAGTTGTCTTGGTAGTCCAAAAGTTAATACATTACTAATAGCAATAAGTCTAGCTCAGTTCTGCCTGTGACATGCTGCCTCATTAGAGTTCGGCGTGTGTTTCCAGAGACTGAAAAAAAGCTCAGTGTCATTGGTAATTCCAAAGTCTATAACGGGATCAAGTGCAGGGAATAGTGTCATCTTTGTGTTCTAAAATACGTGTTGATGATGGAAATGGATTTTACTTGCCAGCACTGTGAATTTATCTTCTACCCAGTTTTCTTTTTTTCAAAAAATTACTAACAGTTTACTGTAGCCATAGACTTCATGGGTTTGTTTTTTCCCCTAGAAATATCTTTAAGAGTGTGAGGCTCAGTAAAAACAGTTAAATCCTACAGCATTTCTATTTGCAAAGTGCTGGAGAAAACTGTGTGTCCATTTTCCACTTCTTTTGCCCACTAGTTTTCTGGTAAATTCAAACAGGAGGCAGTCATCTGATTAAAATGACTGTCTCACAACAAGCTATGTTTTGTATCTTAATGGCTAAGAGGGTCTCATTTAATTACCAAAAGCACATATAATTGTGAATAGTGCTTTCACAGGAAGATTTCATGTCTTCCATAATGCTGCAGGGATTCTTGTCCCTCACAAGTAGCATTTAAGAAGGAGCTTTAAGCAGTTTAGCTGAATGCTTTCAGGAACTGTGTGATTCACACAACTTCCTTGGCAGCAACCTAGGTCTGTTCATTCTGTCTTGCTGTGGTTTGAGAGAGAGAGGGAATGTAGCTGGAGAGTTTATAGTATGCTAACTGTTCACAGTTTCTAGTTGAATTAGCTGTAAAAGACATCCATGTTCCTGCAGTGTTAGCTGAAAGGTACTTGTCATTTATGATATGGCTGTTAGATTGTTTTGGAAGGATAACTCAATACATTTTCCCAGAACAAAGGAAAAGATTTAATGCAATATATGCTAAATGTAAGCCTTCTAGCAACTGGAATTCCTCAGAACTTGCACACCAGGAGTAGCTCAGTAGAGAAATCTTCTGTTATGCATACTCTTTCTGATCATGTTACTTGGAAAAGTTCAGGGTGCAGTTCTGCTAATCAGAACATGCAAAGTGGTTACTCATTCTCTGGAATACAGTATATTTATTCTGTCTTGAAAAATTATATAAAAATTAAAATAATGGTAAAATAATTACCATATGACTCAAAGACTGGTCTTAATAATTCTGTGATTTTTAATTAACCCCTTCATTAAAGTTAACACCTAGCATTAAATTTTAGCAACACCCAGGCCTCTGCTGTGGGTAGACCTTATTTTGTGGGGTTTGTTATGCAGTAGTCAGGGGATGGACCATCACCCCCTCCTTTTTTTTTTTTTTTTTTTTTTTTTTTTTTTTTTTTTTTTTTTTTTTTTTTTTTTTTTTTTTTCCCCCAAGTAGGTCTTGGTGTAATTCTTGAGGGGAGAATAATTAGACCAGAGGTTTTATGTTACCACCATACCAGGAATGTGGCGTAATTAATCTAAAACAGGTATATTATCTTCTTTGTTTAGTGGGTAAAATTCAGCCTATTGTACCAACTTCATTAAGCTTTGAGAGCTAGCTCATAACAAACTTAGAATATATATTTTAATTCATTAGAAGAGGTCAGTTATTGTATGTAGAGTATGTGATAGATAGGAGTTGAAAATGTAGAAAAAGAAGGAAGAAAGACTGAGGTTGTTTGCACATTTATAACCCTCTGAAGTAGCTGTACTACATTAGCGATATCTCTACAGCAGTTCCAGCATTTTAGAATGAAAAACCCCCACACCATCATTTTCCATGTAAACACAGAGTTTGACATTTAGTTTTCCCATTTGTTTTACTGGTTGCTTTGGCAACTAATAAATAGTTTGTGCTAAGTGCTTTAGCAGCCAGTCATTCTGTGGAAATGAGGATTGTCTAATCCTTGTGCAAGTTCTTGGACATTGCTTCATGTGCACTATGTCTGCTTTTCTTACACAGGACTTAGGGTAGAATTGGAAGAACTAAGTTTTCTTCACATAAATTTACATATCGTCCAGAAAACTTTACTCTTTGGTTTACATTCTCTTCCTCTGTGATACTTTCATGAGAAATGTTTACAAAAACTCCCTGGAGTATTTTTGAAATTAATCCATACCAAAGAAATCTGTGGATTCACATGTTATCAACCAGTAAATCCAACTGGAATTAGTGTACTGTGGGTTTTTTCTTAATATACCAAAGGTTCACAAAAATTAAAGAAGACTAGTCTGTCAAAACAAATACGAAGTTTCTAGGGAGAGAATGATTGTGCTCAGTTTTTAACTTTATCACTTTCTGTTACTTTCTGTGACTTCCTTACCAAACAAGTCTAATGTTCTAGTTCACTGATGCTTATTTTAACTACCAAGCTATTATCCTGAGGAATGTTACAAATATAGACCAACCAGAGGACAAAGGGCTTTTCTTATTTTTTTGAGGTTCAGGTGGTTTTGGATTTTTGGTTTTGACTCTTTCTTCACAGCAGTCCCCTGAAATGGTTTCTGTAAAAAGTTGGGGTTTTTTTTATGGACTGGTTAATGGATTTGGTTGAACCCAAACCTCAGTTTCCCTGCAGCTATAGTCTCACAATGGATATTCATTGCCACTGTCTTCATTGCCAATCTTGATGTCACCCAAGCCCATATACTGCCTTACAGATCCACCTGCAAAAACTTCAGCGTTTTTGCTGAAGTGTAAGTCTGGGGTTTGCACATTCCACTGTTGCAGAATAAGTAACACAAATGCTGACAATCAGTGATTACATAAAAGTGACACGTGAAATTGAAAATATCACTTCTGTCCAGGTAGCATTTGAAGGAAATACACTCAGGTGTGGTTACTGTGCAGTCAGAAGTATGTGTGTGTGTATGTGTGTGTGTGTGTGTGTATGTGACAGCTTTTGGGGAGCTTGGAGGAGCATGGGAAAGTGCAGGCAAGAACTCAGATTCTTTTTTTTTTTAGTTTGCACTTGTCTGAGAAGCAGCCATAACATACATCTCTTATATGTTATATGCATTAGTAGCCTTTTGCTGAATTGTAAAGTGATACTCTGAAAATTAAAACTGTTCTTTTACAGTAGCCATCATTCTAGATGTAATTTTTTGTGTCATCCTTTATTCTGTGCACAAAATTCATCTACAGTTATTTATTGTGTGTTTTATAAGTAGGTCTTTCTCTTTGAAAGTTTTGATTATCACACACTGGTTACAATGGAAACAGAGTAGTAAAAAATTACAGTGAAGATTTAACTAGAGGGTCTGTGGCTTGGAATGCCTTTATTAAGTTTTAGAAACAGATCTGGTAAGTTTTACTTCTTAACTGCTCACCAAAAAATAGTGAATAGTTGAGACTGTTTTACCTTCCTGAAAAATCTCTCAGTTCTTCATCATATAATACACAACTCATTTTCATTTTTTATTCTGAATATCTAGTATGGTTTATTGATAGCTTTTTAACAGAAAAAAAATGTGAACTGTAACTCACTCACCCTGCTGCTTTTTTTAAAAAGCTCTGGAGACTGTAAATGTTCACATGTTTTACTGAAGGATTGCAAAAGTAACATTCATTTATAACATTTGAAGGATTATTCATGGAAAAATTATGCAAAGGAAAAAACAGTGAGATCCTTTGGGATATGTGTAAACTTTTCCAAATGTTCTTGCCACAGATCTTTGAACAGCACTCGGCTTGCTCTGATGAAGTTGTCTCACGTTCCCTAACGCAAACAAATTTTTAATAACATTTTAATATTTTTATACATCATTCCTGCGCATGTCAGCATAATCTTGAAAATGGTGCTGAGAAATAATGAAAACCAAACTAACCCTTGTTCATGCCAGCTGACTGGAAAATCCTGCTAAGAGTGCTTTGTCTCCATGAAAGGCAAAATAACAGAATAGCAATCATGGTAACAGTATGCACTAGGAGTGGAGCCAGAAGAGTAAAGACAAGAGTTAGCAGTAGCAGATGACTTCACTTATTGGAAAAAAGGGGCAAAATAACTCAATCCCAAATGAATTTAAGTATTGGAATTTTGTTATCAGCAGTATCAGGAATAACTTCCCCAGCTAATTGCTCAGCAGTCTGGTATGTCCATAAGCATCCCTTGGTCTGTGCTGTTTTCATCAGTATCTCACTGCTTACCCTCTTTGGCATCCTTCTTGGCATGGCTCTCTGAGTTGTCTCTTACTCCTTTACAGAAATGAGGTCGTCTGCCCTCTGCCCTGTAAGTTATGCTGACACTGTATCCCAGATTTCTTGCTAACTGAGTGTAGCCAGCTGAGGAGAACTCTGTATCACCATTCTTCTTCATAGATATTTGGCAGCAGAGCAGATACAAAGACTTTGTAAAGGTATTTAAGTTCGGATTCTTATTACCTTAGCACAGGGCTAAACAGAGCTAAACTGTATAGATTTCCTTCTCTTGCCTTGGAGATGAGGAGGATGCAGAACTACATTGGAAATGGTCAGTCCAGGCATAATCATACCAGCAGAGATGATATTGCTGTTTTCATCTGATCCCACAAAGCATTCTGTTTTCTGCCATCAGGATCTTCACTGAAGACACCTAACTAGGAATTTGAATAAGTCACAGAATCACAGCATAGTTAGAAGAGACCACAGTGGGTCATCTAGTCCAAGCTCCCTGCTCAAGTAGTGTCATCCTACAGCATGTGGCATAGGACTGTGTCCAGATGGCTCTGGAATACCTCCAGTGAAGGAAACTCCACAAGCTCTCCAGGCAGTCTGTTCCAGTGGTTTGTCAACCCAGGTCCATTTCCTTCTTTCACAGGACTGATGCAAGCAATTGTGATTGCAAGGAAGCCAAGCTGGACTGTTTCTTAAGCTGTAAGACTCTTACACTTGTTTCCACAAATTCTGTCACCCTTGACACATCACACCTTAAGCCTGGCAATATTTTTATGTGAACTGAAATTTTATTCCCTAATATTATCTTGATATTATTCATAATATCTCCTAATATTATATTATAATCTGAGATGTGGAGTCCTTTTAGACATACTACATCATTTGTTTCAGGGGGCGGGGGGCAGTTTAACAAACTTTTCTGTTCTGAAGCTGTCCAGGTAATCAAAGCTCTTACTTACATCAAGCAATTATCATCTTTATAATGATCAGTCTTTAAATAGTTTCATGTAGCAATCATATTAGAGTAAATTTCAGTCCACGCTCCCTAAAGAGAGGGAGAAAAAAAGGGAGTGTAGAGTGAAAAGTCTCAAGCACTTATTTCTTGCTAGATAATATCTCTTACTCTTTGTAGGTTTTGATAGTAACATTTGAACCTAACTGCAGTCAAATCCAGCCAACTTTGATTTTGTAATGGCTTGATTGTGCCAGCACTGGACTTGTAGTTTTGACGTTCTTTCTGACAAAGTCATTTTGATGCAGCCTCGTGCTTTTGTTTTGTAGCTTATCAGTGTTTTGGAACGAAATTAATCTAACTGTTTTCAGGTCTCTGATTCTACACAGTGAGAAACTTAAACCTTCAAACTATTATGTGTTACAAAATTTAACAGTCATTTCTACATGTGGTGCAATGTCTGTGTGAAAAAGCACTGCCCTATAATCCTCTAGGGCTGTGCCTTAAGATTGCTACTCTTTCACAGGCTGTGGTTTCAGTAGCATTCAGTGAACTTAAAGAACCTAATGTCATCCACTTGAAAAAAACAATGTAAATCAGGATTGAGAACTGGCACCAGAAATATCTGAATGACACCGCAGGAAGCAATATAAAAATGAGCAAATCCTGCAGCCAAATTAAGGGACGAGCCTCAAAGTGCGCACATTAACACTGAAGTTTATGCTGAGTTTCAGATTAAACTCTTGCTGATAAATGCTCATAATTTTCAGGGAAATTCTCTTTTAGCTGCCACTGTCTTTATCGTGGGTTGCACTGCCAATGTATTTTAGGCTTCTGAGCAGGTAATAAATATCTCAGTAGTCCTAACAGTAGTCCTTGTTCACAAGTTGAGAAGTATCTGATGGAAAGGCACCACAAACAAAGCATACAGAGCCAACTCCTTTTTTGGGAACCTAGTCCATCAGAAGAACTGGAGGTTTTCAAAGAATTTATAATCATTTCTGAAACTTCTGAAGGCATTTGTTTCTTGCTACTAATGCAGCAGATGAGATTTTTCAGACCTAATGGTGAAATATGAATCCATACAGTTTTTACATTAAATTAGGCAGCACATAATTGCACTCAAACTTTTTCTGTCTTAATTTCTCCAGAAATGGAAGATGAACCGCTTTGGTTTAAGGGAAGAAGCTTCCAGTATTGTGTTACAGCCAAAATGCATCAAAATTTTAGTTGTATGTGCAGCAAGAACACTGTACTTGGCCCTCTCCAACATGCCAGATGTGTGTCTCTAGGTGAATCTCTGGATGAAGTAATGACTGAAAGTGCATTTTTTAAAACTGCATGTGGCCATTAGGTATAAGACCTTCTCTGAAGCTACATATGCCAGTGACTGATGCTATGACTGTTGTGATTCACAAAATCGCAGTTGTGTGATGGTAGCAAAGATAGACATGCAAAAATGCTGTCCTGATGGTATATATAAATGAGGCAGAAAACAGGCTTAAAAACTATTTTGTCTTTGTTCTCCTACTAAATTGATGGTCTGATAAATAATACTACTGAAGGTTCCTCTAACAAACTTGTCTCATCTCTCTGTATTGCTAAAAGAAGTTTTGTCTTTTTGCTTGTCTTGGGGCTCCCTTCATTGTTAATTAAGTAGCATGATGAACTGTTAGTTCAAATGTGCAGAACACTCAGTGGATTAGATCTTTCCCCTTACTGCTAGGGAAAACCCTTTGCAATTTTTCCTAATTGCAGTCCAGTTCACAGTGAAATTCCAGAGTCTGGGCTATGGGGAAATAAAAATACAAGTAATTTGGAATTAATTTTTGTGTTTCATACAACTTGTTATAAGTCTTTATTGCAGAGTGAGTATGGGCATGAAAGCATCTTGCATTTATTTGGGTGTTTAGTTTGTTTGTTTGTTTTGGTTTTTTGCCTCTTACTGGGACAAACTCATTACTGGTTCTCCTATTTCTTCTTGTGTCTCATGAATCCTTCTCAGTTCAAGGCAGGAGAAGCTGATACCTTCCTTCAGGGTAGAAAGAGTAGCCTATATAACAGAATATCTTAAGTACAGAGAGACCCATAAGGATCATTGAGTCCAGCTTCCTTCTCCTTGCAGGGCTATATAAGACTAAATTATATCACTTAAGAGTGTTGTCCAGACTCACCTTGTACTCTGACAGGCTTGGTGCCAAGTGGTGCCACTTCCCACTTCCCTGGGAAGTCTTGTCTCCCAGAACCATTTCTGTTAAAAGTTCATGTTCACATCCTGTTGTCAAACTGTGCCATGGAATGTTAGTGTTTTGGATTGGTTTGAGTGTTTTCTTCTGTTTCAGTTTTTACTTATTTGATGCCAGACATTTTTGAAAAGATTCTGATGATGATTGTACATGGCTTTTCACATCACAAAGTTTCTTCTTGTGTTAACCTCATAATGGGTGGGGTTTGGTTAGAGTCCAGAAGCTGATTAAGCCGAGGTTGCTGGAGCCTCCAAGAAGTGATTTTTGTCATGTAGAGGGAAGTCTGTTCTGCTGTCTGTTCTGACAGTCCAGGTATTGTCCCAAGGAGAAAGATACAGGGCAGATGGCAACTTTCATGACCACTGTTCCCACTTTTGTCCCAAGCACCAATGCCACAACTAAATGTTTAAAAGTGAAATCTCAAATGTTTGCTGTGAAGCCAAGAAGAGCCTGGCATCTATTGAGGATGATGATAACCCGTGTTTTCCACTGTATTGCAAAGGTCACTGCCTGCCTTTTGTGAACAGCATCAAAGAGCTGGCACAAAATCAGTTTGTTCATGTTTTCTGTGAGGCCTCAAAATCTGTAAATTGAGAGGAAGAATGATTGCAGTGAGACATCTCTAGAGCTCATAGATGTTTGAGGAGCAATACGACTGTCTGGCCATTTGGTATATGAAAACCCCTTGGTTTCTCTTACATGCTCAAGCTGTGAGTGAGTATGAGCAGATTGTTTATGGTTTATTCACAATGTGAAGTTGCGAACAAAATTCAAAACGTGTGAACGTTCCTGTTCACACCTGAAGTACAAACTGACTTTATGACTCTGCATATTACACTTTAGCACATCCAACTGTTCTAAGGATGCCAAGAGTTTTCATAGTTCATTGTTAAAAGTATGAGCAAAACTGTTTTAAAAATTAGTCTGGGGAATTCAAAACTATGGAGATGAATTTATAACAAAAATGGATGGTTGCAGCCCTAATGTTCAAAAAACAGTGCTTCAGAAATGGTGCCTTTTGGTAAAAATTAATGAGTTCCTAAAAACACCAGCCAATGAAATTTCTGGGATTTACATAAATTCAGTGTTAAATAATCTCTGTCTTTTAGGTCCGTCTGACATGTCAGCAATTATGAAATTCAGCAGGAGACCTACATGTCCTGATGCCTCAGTAGCAGCAAGTCTACCTACACCTCCTGTACCAAGGCACCGGAAGAGTCACAGCCTGGGAAACAAGTGCGTAATCCCAGCTATCTCATGCTCAGGCAGTTACATGTGTCATAAAAAATTAAGATTGCAGCAGAGAATTTGCTAGTATTTGCCCTTTCCATTTCTTGTATTGCAAGAGTGTTTCAGGCTTTACTATGTATTCTCTAGGTTTTCTCTTGATACTTCTGTTATTTTTGCTTACTCTGTTCTCTGCTACTGCCAGGCACTGGCAGTACTTGAAAGCTGCTTATCCGTTTTGGTCTGTAGATTCCTGGTGTGTCTCCTTTTTCTGGGTTTCTCTTTTGCTGCCACCAAGGATGTCCAGGTTTTGTATGGAGAGCAATCAAAACATTTACAACTTCTCAGTTGCAGAAATTTAATAACTGTTACTGACAAAGAGAAGTAAAATCTGAAACTCATTTTGGTAGTAAAGGAGCATATGTACAGTAAGTGGTAGCATATAATTGCCTACTCCTTAATAACCTGCTGATGAGGCAGAGGCTGAGTGGAAATAATGTGAGCCAAGGGTTGCTGTTAGGTGACATAAGAGGGGTTTAATGTCTTTTTCTTGTTCCAGTATGATGTGTCAGTTGAGCGTCGTGGAGAGCAAAAGCGCCACCTTCCCGACGGAGCGGCCACGGCACCTGCTGGACGACAGCGTCCTGGAGTGTCACAGCCCAGCGCGCGGCCACGCGCCCAGCACGCGCCTGGCCAACGGGCTCTCCATAGGTATGGTCTGCTGGGGAGTGACACCCTGCACTGCCCCAGGGCGCTGCACACTCACAGACACCTGAAGCAGAGAATTAGGAAGATCATTAGTTCCCATGCAAAGACGGATTGTTTTCATGGATGAAAGTAGATGAGAATTGCAACCTGGTCAATGTTACCTCAGCTTTCCTCAGTTATCCAGTAATTTAGCTTTTGGTAAAAGTGGCATGAAGGAAGATTGGTTTTGTAGATGCTTGGTGTGTGACACAAAGTGTTTGTCAGCTTTTACCAGGAGAAAAGTGGATATAAATTTTAAAAGCTGCCTTTATACCAAGAAAGCTTTAATTTTAACTGTTTTAGAAGATGGGAGAATAGTTTGGCAGCACTCTCTAAGTCTTAGAAAGAAACATAAAATAAGCACATGGTATTATAATTAATAAAACAATTATTATAATATTAAAAAAGTTATCAAGAATCTGTGTTCTATGCAAGAGAAAGCCACCTTTTAAGAGACTCAGGCTATTTCTAGAATAGGAAGTTGACTGTGAAAGATAGCACATTACTTGACCAAGAGTTAGACACTGAGGTGATCTTTGCACTTCTGAAAATACAGCTCACTGTATTAAAACTGAGCATTAGAAGATCAGTCCTGGGCAAATTAAAACTGTGAGAGTAAATAGTTATGCCAGAAAAGGAGGGACAAATGGGTGACTGACTTGAAGGAGAAATAGGAACTTCAGTTGTGAATACCATCATATATATATTTTAATAACTCCTAGCAACAGCATACAGCTGACATATCCTCTATTAGAGGTGTGTTTGCTTCTTGAAAATAAACCATGATACCATATGTAGTACCTTCAATCGACTTACAGATATCATGGTAGAAATACTGTCTTACAAAGGAGCTTGATTTTATGTACCTGAAGTGCTCAGCTTCTGAAGTAAAAGGATGATGAAAATTAAAGTAATGGTATTAAAACACAGCAGTAACATGAGTTAAGAGTGAGATACTATAAATGGAGAGGCTCATGTAAGCCTCTTCCAGCTAAATATTTCACCATGAACTCTAAGCTCTTCTACTTCAAAACATGATTTGAGTAAGCGGTGTCCACGGTACTATATAAAAGAGTATTCTGGTGATCCACATACTTTGGCTTTGTATTTTCCCATGGGTGGTTTTCTTACTCCTTCTCTGTACTACTCTCTTTCTAGATAGCAGTGAAAGCTCAGAATTTAGTGAGGAGCTGCCGTCAGGGCTTGAAAGGTGAGTTAGTCTTCATGTACACTCACTGAGCACTCTACAGACTTAGCTAAGAAATTCAGAAATGATCCCTAACATAGGTAAGCCCTAAATCAATAGTTATTTTTATCCAATTATTGATTAGTTAGGAAAAAAAAATGGCAAACATTTTGAAATAAAGCACTGTAAAGGTATTGGACCTGAAAATATTAGGAACTATCTCTGTCATGTTTACCAAACCCTAACTGTTGAAGTCTTAAACTAGAATATCCCTCCTCAGATACTTGCATTCACAAACAGGGGTCGTTTATATGCCACGCTGGGGCCTAACTGGAGGGTACCGATCCGGAATTCTCCTCGGAGTCGAAGCTGTATCTACAGGTACAGTTCAGGGTCTGCTTCTTTCATTGTATGGTACTAAACTTTAATTTGGGTCTTTACGCTTCCCTAGTGTAATGTATTTTGTGTCCAAATGTCCTTGTATGACCATAACAATTTACAAAGTCTACCCCTCCTGCTTGTAAAAACTGTTAATGCTAAAGTGGGGTTATGACCCATTCAGATGAAATTCAGTTTAGCTATTGATTTAACTAATGATGTCTGGCTTCTGTTCTGCAGAAAACTAGGCTTTACTTAGATTCTTATGAAACCTTTGAAGAAGCAGGTTTGTCATGAAGGCCATCTTTGACTTCTGTGACAATTAATGATGTTAGAAGGATACCTTCTTGACCCTTCCTCACAGTCTATTTTCCTGATATCCCAGACAGCTACCCATAACATCTGTCCGCGTCAGAGAGCTATATTATGTGTGTTGATTTTGTTCAGTAAAAGGGTATTACCTTGGACCTCAAGTAAGAGAGAGAACATCCACAAGCCATACGTAGCAGGCACGCACAATGTTGCTAGTCACTAAGATGTGGACTTCCCAGAAGCAGTTAATCCATTTACAGATCTAAGAGAGATGACACAGAAAATTTTATATCGCTTGAGGGATAAAAATCATTCCTTGCACATACCCGACCTGAACTTAATAAGTTCTGTGATGATGGCAAATGAAGACATATGTTCAGAAAATTGGGCCCTGAATCAGTATTCTGCAAATGCTGATTTAGTTGACTTAGTAGCAGTTTAAATCCAGTCAGATTTTATTTAGTTTAAATTAGTTTCCCTCAGCCATTGTAGATGTATCGATACAATGTATAAATTACAGCTGCTTTACCCATGCCACTAACATCTGATAGCAGTACAAATTAGAGGTTAGACAGGAATAAAAATGCATAGTTTATAAATTCATAAAGGAATACATTTTGGAACAGTATTTCAGCTATTGCACCTGCTCCTGAAAAATACTTTCTTAACATGACCATGGAAGATCTGTTTCAAAAACATACAAAAGCTAGAAATATAAAATGTAAGAAGATAAAAATGTGAAAAGTCTATTAAATCCACAAACAAGAATTACTCCTTAAAATAAGTTTCTTACATTTATCCACTGTCAAGTAATTCTAATGTTTGTGGTCATTCTTCCTTTTCTGAAACTTTCTACTGCCTCTATCAAATACAGAATTGGCAAGAATGCACATTAGCAGAGACCAGACAGGTGCATGCAATGAAAGAAAATACACCTGGCAGTTGGAAGGGGGAAGGGCTGTTCTTCCCTAGACATGGTTGTGCACATTAATTGCCACCAGCATGAGTTCAGGCTCATTTGTAGACAGAATAGTGTTCATTTCACAGCTGAAAGGTAGATCATACATGTCCTTTTCCTTGTATTCATTACTAGACATGATTTAATTGGTGCTAATAAACCTTATTGGTCCACATGGCAATGAAGAAAAGTTAGCAGCAGATAACCTACCAATCAGTATTTGGTTGTGACACTACTAATAGCTGTTTGCATTTCTAACTTGCTATCAGTTGTATCTCTTCCTCACTGTTGTATATGGGAAGTTTTATGTTTATTCTGGAAAAGGAAAAACTATTGCAATCTTTGTACAATAAATGATTTAACTTATTTTAATAATTATTAATTATTATTTAATTTATTTTTAGATAGTTTTCCCAACTCTTTTGCAAGTAGGCAAGGTCTTTTCCTTTAATTTAAAATAACCTAATAATTAAGGTATTTTCCTTAATAATTTAAAATTTGTGGGAGCACTTACTGCCAAAATTGTAAGCCAGAAATTTCCAGAAATTCTGGTAATTTCTGTAATTTACCAGAGTAAAAAAAGAAAATTGCCTGTTTTCACTTTGGGTTTCAGTATTTACTCTGTTTTATCTTTTCATGTCTAAGCCCCCAGAACAGAACCTTTCTGAAAGATCCCAGTTCCTATTTGATAGCTAAGTTAGGAAAACTCATATTCTAGAGTCACATTTCAGATGACACAATATACGTAAAGCAGTGCAGGATAGATATATTTAAAGCCAAATTATATTGCTTACTTATCATCCTTATTTGTCTGCTCAAATGCATAAGGAATGTTTTGTCTCTCCAGCCCAACGAGTATGTGCAGCTGCACGGCAGGTGATTACACAGGAGTCATTACCATGGAAGGGCCTTTAAGAAGAAAAACATTGCTCAAAGAAGGCAAGAAACCTACTGTAAGTGATTCTAATTATAATTATTCCTATGGTCCTAATTCATTAGTGGCTAATGAATTTTAATTTTCAGGATTAGATTAAACCTGCATCTCGATACTACATAAAACAATGGTTTTACCAATTGTAATGTTCTGATTTGTTAATGATCAAAGCTATAACCAGGTTATAACAAGGTTGTAACCTTTGTGTGTCATTTGATGTACAGCTGTTTTGCTTCTCCCTGCGTTTGCAAGTCACGTTTCTAGCTCTGACAGCAGAGAAAGAATGAAGCAATTGTGTAATCAGCAAGCAGTGTTGTTAGGGCAGAAATTAATCTTGCAGCACTGCCTGATGACCCAGAGCATCCTGATACTTTCCAGCTAAATAACCCTGACAAAGGCAGATATTGCAAGATGGATAATGTCTGCATTACATTTCTGTGACAGAACATAGATTAATAACTTTTAACAAGTTTGAAGATTACAGGACTTGCAGTGGCACTTATAAAAGACTGAAGAGAGAGATCTTCAGTACAGAATTTTCAAGGGAGGGTACAAATTCAATTGAATGTATTTCTACTTCATATTTCAAAATATATTTTGGTGCTTTTGTGGTATCACAAAAGGTGATGCAGGGCAACCACCCATAGCACCAAAGTCATGGCAATCCGTAGTTTACCTGAATTCATGGATTTCACATGGTTCTAGTCCTATGCATTTGGTCATTTGTTTTCTGTATGGTTGACTGATGCATTCCACATGCAACCCAGTTCAGAGATTTGAAGAACTGCAGAGTTGTCTACTCAATATTTTTTTTAATCAAAAGTCTAAGAGCTGTACAGCAGAAGGCAGCACACCATTTTTCTCTGAACAATCAGTACTGACACTTTTATGAGATACCCAACTAAGAAGGATTGTATTCACAGGCAGCCATCAAGATTTAGGTAACTGGGCTGATTTACCCAGGAGACACTCTTTATCTCCATTCCTTGCTTCTGAAATTAACTTTGGTAGCACTTGGACTTGCCTGTGAATAGATTTTTGAAATGTCAGAGATATACAGAGTTTTTCCTAGTTTTTTTTCCTTTTTCATTCAGCTCTCCTCGTGGACTAGATACTGGGTCATGCTTTCAGGATCAACTCTTCTGTACTTCGGAGCAAAAGCTTTAAGAGGCACTGAAAGAAAACATGTAAGCTTTAAATTATTCTAAAACCAAAAATTGAATACTCATAAGTAGATCTAGAAGGGCATCTAAAGTATACTTTCTGTTCCGGCTAAGCCATATTTCTGCACAACTTCAACAGTCAAAAGTTAATGTCTACTACAGTCTCAGCTATGACTCACTTGTCTGTCTTTTCCAGTATAAGTCTACACCTGGGAAAAAAGTCTCCATTGTGGGCTGGATGGTGGCCCTGCCTGATGACCCAGAGCATCCTGATATTTTCCAGCTAAATAACCCTGACAAAGGTAGATGTAAGATGGACATTTGTAAGACGGATGTATTGTGAGATGGACAATGAATTGTCTGCATTACATTTCTATGACAGGAAGTACATTAATATGTATTAATGAGCTTGTAGATTACAGAATTTGCACTGGCACTCATAAAAGACTGAAGAGGGAGATCTTCAATACAGAATTTTCAAGAGAAGGTACAGATTAAATGGAACGTATTTCTACAGTATGGTGTGGTGCTTCTGTGGTGCCTCCAGAGAGATTCCTTTCTTTTAACAGTTACTGTTAAGTTTTGCAGAAATTCCTCATCCAATATGAGATTGCAGCATGTCCATTTGTCTCCATACATAGATCTCCAAGTCTCTGAATAGCTTCCTTAAAATCAGTCAGTATCTGTCAAATCTTGACTTACACTGAGGCCAATTAAAATATCAAACCATTTGCCAAAATAAGTCTGCTAAGTAATTGTTACTTTTTAATAATTAATTTTGCAGTGCCATAACTCTTTTCCCTTGATTAAACTTCAAAAACTTCAAAAGATAAGAGAACTCCTGGAGTTATTTTGCACTTTGAGTGTTTGCTTACAGGTTCTTGAAGCTTTCTTCAGTTTCCATGTTTTCAGCCTTGATGCTGCATATGGAAGTCCCATCTACTGTGTGAAGTGCATCATCCGGGTGTTAACTAAAATGCACAAAATATTTGATTGCAGGAAACAGTTTGCAGTAGGACTTTGAAGAAAACTAAGTTTACAAATATGAAAAACTTTATCAGAAGCCTTGATGAGAAGAAAGCCAGGACTAAATTAATCTGACCTGCGGCGTATGAATGATGCACAGTCCCCAGTTGTGGTATAACCAGAAACATTTATTGAAAGTGTATATAGCTTTTATAATATTTTCACTCTCAGATTAGAATATCATGTGCCTGGATAGCCAATAGTATAACTGTTCATGCTTCTGCTAACCAATAATATAAGGGATCACATTCCTAATATTCACATCAGCCTTTTTTCTTTAAATCAAGTGCTTGTGTAACAATTTTTTCTGCAAACTACTGAGGTCCTGCTGCCTGTTACATTTTAGAAACTTTGTTACATCTCTCCTGCCTCGACTGAGTAGTCCTTGTACTTCATAATGAAGCAGTCTTTGTTCTCTTATTACTAAGCATTCTTTGTTTTCTTGCCCCCCACTGACCTACATGGTCTTTTCTGTGGCTGAAATTCTGCCTATGAGGCCACATATGTTCTCATACTTGCTTCAGCCAAGAATTGCTAGGTAACAAGCCTCATGTGGGCTCTGTTCTATTAGCAGAATCATGTTTGAGCATTCGAGGTGCAAATTAATTTAAGAGTTTACTTTAGGACTTTGGCTTCTGCACAGAAATCAGAGTCTGTTGAAACTCCACGTCTGTTTGCAAATTCAGAGTCTTTCATTTTTTATTTTTGCAGGCAATGTTTACAAGTTTCAGACTGGTTCAAGGTTTCATGCAATATTATGGCATAAACATTTGGATGACGCATGCAAAAGCAACAAGCCTCAGGTATTTCTACCCACTATTTCTACCCACTTTTTCCTATTTTACAGAAAATCCTTACTAGAAAAGGTACCTCTTTCAATCTGTGTGCACACACATTCCTGTGGGGACAGACATAATTCCTCATTCTGTACGCTGATCCATTTTTTTCAACAGGAGAAAGAAAGATTATTTAAAATTAGAAAATTCCCATAAAATCAGGTTTTGTACATGTCTAGCTATTGGTTTGGTTACCTTAAGAGCATATAACCTCTACTCTCAGTTGCTTCAAGGAAGATAACCTCATCTCTTCTTTAGAAGAGACTGTCTCATGGAAAATGAAAGCAACCATACTAGGATGGATTCGATGATCTTAGAGATCTTTCCCAAATGTAATGATTCTATGAGTAATTTACAATCTCTTCCAGGTACCTGCTAATCTAATGTCATTCGAATAATTTCCTCTCCTACCTGGTGTGACTCAAGTGCCAAACTGAAGAAACAGGTTATTGTTCTCTAAGGAGGAAGAGGAGAATGGTTTTCCTGACATGAGCCAGCCACAGATATTTCAGCACTTTCCTATGTAACTTGAAAGTGATTCTGACACAGCTTTTAAAACCAGAAAGTGAATGTTGTCCCTAGGACCAGATCAAGTCTCATGCACTGAATGAAAGCAGACAAGTTAGATGGACAGAAGATTAATCCTGACTCCGGCAGGATTCTGAGGACTCAACTATTTGTGGTCAGAGACTGCATGAACTGATACTTGACCACAAACTGAGCATCATATCTTCTGCCTATTCTTTTTTAAATGGTTCTTTTTATTGTTAAGCTGCTTTGTGTGACTGAAGAATATTTGGCCCATGTTGGGTTTCAGTTCTTTCTAATGCACAGAACAATTGACAGTGTTAACTTGCTCCAAAGTGTCAATTAGAATAGAAAATTGTGGAATAACATTTTTATAATCTAAGTGCACTGAGTTGCTTGGCAGTGTGGCTGCCTCAAATATTCTGTCAAATCTGTGGACAATTCTGCTGTTCATATTTGAGCTATTTGGGAAAAATGTATTTTGGCATAGGACAGTTGGTTTTCATTCAGTCATTTTGTTCAGGAAAACCCTGGTTATGGATTTAAGGCTGTTTAAATTTGTCTTGTGCTGAAGTTTGTCTTTCATTCTTTTACCAGTGGCATAGTTGATTATAAATCTGGTGTTTTGGTTCAGTCTGAACGTTGTTAATTTCAAATCCCTTAGTACAGGGAAGCAGGTAATCAGGTGTTATATATCACAAGGTCCTGGCTCCTCAGAATGACTCCATATCCTTGTTTCTGTTCTGTCCTTCTGTGGACAACTTGGCTCCACTCAATTCCAGTATGTGTTGCAACTTCAGGACATTACTACTGGTAGATGGTACTGCTATTATAAAATCATGGTGGCAGTGAAAGACTGTCTAACAGTGGAGCAAGTACAAAGAAGTCTCCACATCAATATCCAGAGAACAAATGAACAAACAAAAGAAGTGTAACTGGGCCTTCTCCTCTGAAGGAACTCTGTATGCTGTATTCCTGCTGTGCCCTGGCACTCCTGCAGTCAGAATAATTTTCTGTTCATGTTAAATTCATCAATTCATCACTTTTTCTCCCTTGCACTAGCAGTATTTATTCTGTGGACTTCCATGATTTTCTACATTTTTATTTTGAAACTTCTCTAACAAAAAGGAGAAGAAAATACCTGTACTGTTAAATGTCAAAAGTAAATTTTTTGTACTTTTAAGAGTTCATGTTACAATCCTGAGAGCCTAATACGTACCAGCTTTTCAAGAAAACCAGGTAATGATGACAATTGCATTTAAATCCTGGGACATGGGAAAGTGTATGTAAAGCTGACAAAGTTTATTTGATAACTGAGGAACTGTGTGAAAAGAGTGGTAATGCAAAATATATTTGTATAGTTTTTCTCTTTTTTTGCTAATTGAAGACAACATTGAACTAGGAAAAACATGGCTATCTGCAAGGGCAGTGTATCTAATGCTAATCTAATTCAAACTTTTGAATGTGGTAACATCCTGTCACCAGTGAATGTCAGACTGTTAGACTATGATATAGTCTGAATTATTCCGCACCTGCAGATCTCTGTGATTAGTCATCAGTGAGATTAAACATCTTTTCAGTATAGCACAATTCTGAAGATGCTGCACAGTATTGATAAATTTGGATTGATGGCAGTGAAAGAATACTAGTAAAACATCTTTAAATTAGTCTTCAACTATTAAACAGTTTGTAGCTGCTGATTAGAGGTGTTATGCCATTTGGTAGCGTTTGCGTGCGTACGTGGTACGTCTATGGTTCATTGAAAGCTGCTGTTGAAATACAATATGTTGCCTATCACTACGGATTATTACAGCATTTTCACAAAAAATATCTCAAACTATACAAGTTTTCCTCCATCAAAGAGAACAACTGCAAAAGTAAAAGTAAACATTATGTCATAATTATATATAATTTTCAGAATTGTGAAGATATAACAACTACGAGTAATATTATTGGTTTATTAAATGTGCAATTTTGATGTAATTCAGTGCCAAAATGCATGTTTTTCCAAATAGGACTAAAATGAGGCAAAGAAACTAGTTTTCAAAATGAGACTGACTTGTCACATTATGATGTTAATCAATTTCAACGTTTTGGTTTGTTTTGTGTGGAAACTGTTGCACTATTTTTGGCTGTGTTTTCCAGCAGTCCACTGCATGCCATTTGTGTAAAGGATTCTTTCTATAATTCTTGTGAACTGTCCCACGTGTAAGAACTCTGGCGTTGGAATCTAGGTTTTTGGCAAAGTATTTTGTTACCTCAGTCTTGTATCAAGTTGCTGGATTTTTCAGTTTGATACATTGATAATAATGATTGTTTTGCTAATTAAATACTTAAATGTAAAAAAAGTTTGTTTACTACAACAGTAATAGCATTTGGTTGTAAGTTTAAAAATGTGCAGGGTATGTATGCTGTTGACAATAAAATATTCTGAAAAAGAATAGAGGTACAGAAGGAATGTTTTAGCTCAAAGGCAGCATGCATGTTTTATTTGTAAACGAATGCTAATATAATTGAACAGACTTCATTATAGAGCACAGTGTCAAGCCATTTAGTGTTATAAATACGACAGGATCAACATTTCTAGGATAAAAATTGAAAAAGCCTCCAAATTTGCAGCTTTTTCAAGTTAGATTTGTTAAGTCCAAAGAAGTGGAGACAAACTTAAATTTCTTTGCACTTAAAATTTAACCCTGCGGGTTTGCAGATGAAACCAAACTGAGTGGTGCAGTTGCCACACCTGAAGACCAGGGCCTGGACAAGCTTGATGAGTGGCTGGGACTGCCATAATTCTAATGAACAGATCAAGAGCAACTGTGCTGAGAAGAACTTGGGGGTGCTGGTGTATGAGAGGCTGGACATGTCCTGGCCATGTGTGTTGGCAGCTCAGAAGCCAGCCATGTCCTGGGCTGCCTCAAAAGCAGTGTGGGGCAGCAGGTGACAGAGGTGATTCTGCCCCTCCACTCAACTCTTGTGAGACCCCATGTGGCATACTTCATCCAGCTCTCAAGTCCTTGGTACAGGAAAGATATGAACCTGTTGCAGTGGGTCCAGAGAAAAAACAGAGAGCTGGAGCACAAAAACAGAGAGCTGGAGCATCTCAGCTATTGAGGAAAGGCTGAGGATAGATGGAATTGTTTCGTCTGGAGAAGAAAATGTGCCAAGGAGACATTATTGCCACCTTTCAGGACTTAAAGGGGACCTACAAGAAAGATAGGGGCAGTTTTTTTAGTAGCACCTGTAATAGATGGGAGAAGGGATAATAGTTTAAAACTGAAAGGTGGATTCAGACTAGATATATAGAAGAAATGTTTTGCAGTGAGAGTAGTGAAACACTGGGTTGGCCAGAGTGGTGGTGGATGCCCCATCCCTGGAAGTGTTCAAGGTTAGGTAAGACAGGGCTCTGAGCAACCTGGTTGAACATGTCCCTGCTTATGGCAGAGGAGTTGGACTGTGTGATCCAACTAAACCATTCTATGATTTTATTTCTTATGCAAGGTAAATAAGGCCCAGATAATGACTGGCAGTGAAGGTCCTTTAATTCCTGCAGAAAGATAATTTCATAAGCAGTTGTCTGAGAGAAAAACTACATGTGAAGATGAGAGCAAAACAAGCTAATATAAAAAAAATTACTTCTAGAGCTGAACAGGGAAGCATGTATCTTTTTCCTAAAGTGGACTCCTTTTCCTGTTATCCCCAACAAACAGGAAGAGTGTTTAAAAACTTTTTTATTACTTGGTAGTCTTGGAAATAAGTTAGATCTATACAATTTTCCTTCAGGGTCATGTCCAGTGTTTCACTGTAACTATTTTATAAAGGAAGCATGTGTAGGTGTCCCTCATATCTATCAAATGGTTCTTTTCACTAATACCATCAGTTAAGACAGGAAAATTGACTGAAATTTTTCTCCTTTCCATAGGTAACAAGATATAAAATAAACAAAGTGAGCATGTTAGGAAGGAAAACCAACAATCAGAATATCCCAGGTTGACACTGTTACGGAATCGCAGCGGGGAGAGAGGAGATTACCTTCTGCATTGCCGTATTTCACTATAAGGTAACATACTTTTGTTATACAGCATCCAAAGATAAGTACTGAAGAGTTCATTAAATGCTCATTATGTCCAACCATCTTGTCTTGTAACCTGGGAGAGAAAAATCAAAATGAAATATTAAATAACTTTGTTCCTACTCTGGATGCAAGGCTGTGCTAGGTGTGCAAGGGAGGGCGCTAGCACACACCATTAGTTTTTCTTTGGAAATAATTAGTGATTGATTGTGGTATTTCCATAGCTGTGATCCACTATTCTGGAGATTTGTCTATCAAATTCAGAAAATACATTGTATCTTGGAGAGCATTTAAAGAAAAAAAAAGTCTAGGTGTACAGGTCTCAGGAGACCCCAGATGTAAGAGTATCTCAGAGAATGATATTGGGAAGGATGAAAACACCCATTTTGCATCAACTAAAATAGTGGTCCATAAGAAAGTGCAGACAGTAATGAACTGGAAGAAGTATCCTTTGTATTTCTGGACTTTGTCTGTAGCTATATTTTCTGCCAGGAACCAGGTTCAAAGAAGAATAGATCGGTGGTGGGAGAATCATTTGGTATTGCAAATGACTACTTGCTTCAGATGATCCATGGTTTGGGTTTGCAAGCATGAACTGAATATAAAGCAAACAAACAAGGTCAGAAAACAGATTTGTTCCAGCGTAGATACAGAGAAAAGTCCATAAAATTCTGTAGAATAAAATAACAAACAACCAGCTAGCTAAATTATTTTACATACAATTTGTTAATGATACCACTGTCTTAATAAAATACAAAATATAATTTGTGAACGCAAAGGGAACATCCTAGAACACCTGGAAACACTGGAACACAGTTGTAGTAAATAGTTACCCTTTCTTGCAATAATACGAAACTATAAAATTGAACCAGACATGAACACAATGAATATATGTCTTGCCGTCTGAAGGTAATGTCATACTCTGTCATGGGGCCAACAGACAAAAACATGGAAAGCAAGAGAAGGGGCAACTAGCTGGTGCAGAAGGTGAAGCTTTCAAAAAACCCCACCAAGCAAGTTCCTTTTAGATTATAAGATGTTCTTTGCTACATTCAAGTACAGCATACTTGCAAGTCCAACTTGTCCTGTCTGCATCGTTTAGCAAGTGCAATTGGTTTAGTTCAACAAGTGGGGGAGGGGGACAGAATAGTTTTTATTTCACTTGCCAGCCTGTAAGAGTGTACATTTTCAACTGCTGAGGAGACTTGATCTTCAAATCCTGCTGTGAGTTTTTACTGGCTTTCCCCCCGCTCCCCCGGGGCACAGCATGTGGACCTGCGTAATCAGCGCTCCGGAGCCGCTGGCGGCCGGATCTGCGGCGGGGTGGGCGAGCCCTGCTCCTCAAAATGCGCCGCCGGCACGGGCCGGCGGCCCCGCCGCTGACGCGCTTTACAGTCTAGGGGCTGCCGCGTCGCCCCATTCGGGTCCTCCCCGACCACTGTCTCGGGGAACCTGGGAAAGTGCCGGGAGGGAAAGTGCTCTGCCCTAGAGACGCGGCGGGGAAGGACGACTCCCCATCGCCCGCCAAAAGAGACCCTTGGGGCCGCGCTCCGGCGGGGACGCTCGCCGACCTGTCGGTGCCGATGCCGTGCACAGCAAGCCGCACGGAGGCACCATCACGGTTCGAAGCGACGAGCAGCCGCCCCAAGCGCCAACGGCCCCAGCCGGACCACGCCGGACGGGGGCTGTACCTGAGGTACGGCCGGGGCTGGGGGCCCCGCGGCCACAGCCGCCGCCGCTTTCCCAGGCGGGACGTGAGGGGACCGAGCGCTCCCCGAGCCGCAGGGGCATATTGCGGTTGCTGCTGTCGGTACCGCAGAGGGAGGCAGGTACGACGCGTGAGGGTTGCAGTAGCGCCGACCCGGCTCCGCACAGCTTCCGCAGCGGTGCCCGCACGGCGCTCTGGCGGCCGCGGCTCTGCCCGGCCCCCGCGCGGGGAAGGGCGAGGCCCGCGGAACAGGAAGCCGGGCGCGCAGCCCGCGCTGGGGCAAGCGTGGTAAACCTGCCGGCGCCGCAGGGGAGGTCAGGCAGCGACACCTGCTCGGGGTCGTGTAACTGGCAGCGCTCGCAAGAGAGGCGCGACAGATTCGGGATTTTATTTCCACCCAAGAAATAGGAGGATGGTGATCAGCTGTGGTGTTGCTTTTCGGTACTAGGGTGAACCGCTTAACGGTAAGTTAAAGGTACGTATTAATTGTCCAAATCAGCTTTTCTGAGTCTTTATCTGAATACGTACTAAGGGTGGAGTTTAAGTTTCGATTTGAAGAATGCAGAACTCCTCCGAAGCATAGTTCCAGTGTGCTGTGGGTTAATCTTGCCAGGCAGCTCAGCCCTCACCCTTCCTCTGGCAGTGGGTTGGGGATAGAATCAGAAAGGCAAACGTGGGAAATCCTATGGGTTTTCCCTGAGAAAAAGACAGTTTAAAAGCTGCATGCAAAACAGAATATGTAATCTCTTCATTATATCCCCTTAACGACCACGTTTCTAGCCATTTCCGGGAAAGCAAGACTTCGTCAGGTTTAGCAGTGACTTAGGAAGCCATATGCTGTTATGTCGCGTTATTTCCCCATTTTCTCCTTCTTCCCCCAGCTTAGATGGCTGAGCGTGACATCATATGGTGTGGAATAGGCCTTTGATTGGTTTGGTTCAGCACTCCCAGCTGTGTTCCATGGAAACTTCTTGTGCCACCCAACTCCTGGGATGGGAGCCACGGGAGAAACAGAGACAGGCTTGACTCTGCCTAAGTATTGTTCAGTGATAGCTGAACATCAGTGTGTTTGAAGCGCTTGCTTTGGTCACAAAACACAGCACTCTGCTAGCTAGTAGGAAGAAAATTAACTCGGTCCCAGCTAAAAAAAAAGTACAGTGTAAAGGAAAAAAAGTTGAAATAACAATCTTTTATATGTCATGCAGTTTTTATTTTGCCCAATCTGTTTGATTTTTCAAAGGACACAAAGTTTAAGTGTTTACAATAGGAGGAATTTGGCTTAGGGATGTACAGCAGATCATAATGGGGAAGTTTCTGAGTGTATACAGGGAAGTGTGGGGTTTGTCAGTTCTAATGGCACAAAATAAGCACAACAATTGTATATTGACAGTTGTATGACAACACTGTGTATTGTTCTGGCTTTCTGTCTTTGTATTTAGAATAGAAAGAGATAGTTTTAATTTTTTTAGAGTAGTATTTTATTAGTGGAAAAATACTACCTTCAGATTAATCCTTCAAACAATATGCTTCTGACTTTGTTCTTATAAGAGAGAAAAGACACTGGCGTGTCAAAGAACCTTTCTGAAAAAAGTAAGCTATCAAAAGATTAGCAACAGGCAATTGAGACAAAGATGGTAAATGATTGTTAATATTTGGAATTCTTATTTAGGCACCAGCGATCTATGTTTTTGCTTTTGATAAAAATCATAAACTAAAGGCTAGAGAATAACTTTTTGCAAAAATGGTAAGTTTTGTAAGGCTGTTTTTTTTAGTGGGGGGTTTTAGTTAGACCCTGGATAAACAAGCATTAGGTTTTTTATTGTTCTTATACTGCTGAAGCTGACACTTCATATTAGCAACTGAAACTCTGCACTCACCTCTTGTCAGTTGCCCTCTATCCTTACCCTAGATTGAGAGATAAAGTAATGAGACTTAGGAGAAACTCAACACAATGTAAACATTGTCAAGATACTGAAATGAGCAGTATAAAAAGTCTTCAGCCGTCTCCATGTGAACAAAACAACTTACAAAGGAAGACCACAATGCAGAGAGCATGTGACAGAGATTAATTATTACCCAGGAATGACTCTTGAACTAAATTAGCAATTGGTAGTTGGTGGAGGGTTTTAGAAAGATGTTGGAAGAGAAGGTCTGAAGATATAAGCTGGACAGCAAAGGTAAAAACAACATCAAATTTGAAGGTGATATAAAAAAAAAAAAAATTCCATTTCAAAATTCTAAAAAAAACAACCTATTGGAACAACCTATAATGGGAGATTCATAAATGTGTTGTGAGTGTAGTGGTACAAGGTGGCTAAAGCATGAGTGATTCCTTGGTTTAGGATGGGGAAGAAAAGATAATTTAAATATATGAAAGTTTCTAAGTGCATTCTTGGTCCCGTACAAGGTTTTTAGAGTGAATTTTAGAAGGAATGTGACCAGTGAAATCAGGAGAAACATGATTCATTTGAGCAGCTTGATCTAGTGAAAGATTTCTCACCTACAGCAAGGGGATTGGAACTAGATGATATTCAAAAAGTCCTGTCCAACCCAAGCCATTCCATGATTCTAACCGTGACAAGAGCTCTTTACTGTGACTGTGCTGCAGAAGAAAACACATTGCATAACTGCACTTGCTTGGCTGACTGGGCAGGTGTATTAATTGTTGGCTGATGACAAGTTTAGATGTATCTGTGCAATATGTTGCATCTCGAAAAAAATATAATCCTAGCATGCATTAAGGAAACTTCCAACAATGATGAGGGCTTGTTACTTGCTACGTACAAATGGATAAGGTACAGACATTTCTTGTCTCCTGTACTAGAGAGTAATGGAAACTGGGTCAACTGCACAGAAACGACTGGTGAAGGAAGACTTTTTCTTGTGACATGGTTTTACCTTTCATTCAACTGTTTTGTTGAATGAAAAGGTAACAAACATGAAGATGAGGAGGTGATATTACTACAGTCTGTTAGGGTGGTGGGGAGGAAGAAAGCCTGTTTACAGTTAAGTGGAATGCTGCAAAGTAGCCATTGATACCACTAGCTAAATTTAGTATTAAAGCAAATCTGCATAATTTGTGTCATTTGTACTTGCATATTAATTGGAATTTAAAAATGCAAAATCAAAAAGAATTGTTACTATAAAAGAAACTCATTTAAATATGCTGTAAGCATACTTTTATAGTATTTCCTCTCTGTAGTGAGGAAATATAAATGTAGTGTTCTTAATTACACTGACCTTATGTATTTTATGGCTTTATATTTGTGCTGTTTATTTCAGGAGAGCAAAATTAATGAGTCATGTTGGGGAAACCACAGATTTCACTCATCAAATAATTACATATTTATTTTCTTTAAGATTTGGTGTTCTGATGTGTCTCTGAGCTCTTGATTTTTTGCTCTTTTTCTCGGCTCCTAAAACTTGCTGTTGTTTCAGCACTCTCTCACAGTGCTCTCAGAATCTGTATCTACATGTTCTAACTACGCCTATAGCATGTTGCGAAAAAAAAGCTTGTCCGAGAAATACAGATATATATAATGTATTTTTCTAGTTCTTTTTAAGTGTGTGTGCAAACTAGGTTTATATCAACATGCAAGATTAATTTTCAGAAGAAAACTTAAGTAGCCTTAAAAAATTTATGAAAAATGTTTGATTTGCTTCAACAACTCCATACTCATTTGTAATTTAAATGAAGCTCTTGCAACACAACTGTGTACTTTGCGCAAGAGAAGGAAAACTTGTTTTTCTGGTAGGTGTGGCTGCTGTTACTGACATTAAAAGAGCAACAGCTATGTGAAATAAATTGTGCCAGGAAGGGTCTTAGGTATTGTACCAGGTTTTCTTTCTCTCAGTATTGTTCTGTATTGAACAATTATTGCAATTTACCTTACAAGTATTCAAGTCTTTATCTGTTTAAAATAAACAATTAGTAGATAATTTTAGCAAAATAACTTAGCAGAAAATGAATGGAGGACTGAACAGAACTTCACTTGGCTATCTGCTTTAAAAGGTACTTTTTCCTTTCCATTGTTTGCTGTTCAAAACACAATTGAAAAGATACAGGATTTTTTCTTGTGGGTTATTTACTGCTAGCAAAAGCAGAAGAAAGAACAGGTAATACATTTATTTTGTTATTTACTGATGACATGGTTTGATATTTCTTTAATTAAAAATATTTATTCTATAAGAACAATATTTTAGGTCATAAATAGATAAAACCAAGGGGAAGAATGTTAAAAATGTGACTTTCTCTATGTTGTAAGAATGCTAAAATATATAACATCCTTGGAATAAGACTGCTTGGGGGAAACCTGTACTTTAGAACATTTCATAAAAAGACTTCAAAAGTTTTAGTTGTTTACAGTCACAAATCTCCGGTTGGAAGTCGTAGGGCAATAGCAGACTCTTATTATGTATTTGCAGTTCTGCTCTCACTTTTAAGCACCTGTGGGGTCAACTCTCCATTTCAAAGACAGAAGAGTCAGTGCTTTCTGCTGCTCCTTTTCTGCTTTGTGCATAGTGTGATGTAGTGAGATTTTTGATGCTCCTCTGACTATTGTCTGAAAAGGAATTTTTTGCTAGCTAGCAAAGGCTGTTATAAATCACATCAGCCTTGGCATATGGGACATTTTCAGGGGTGTGTTGTGACTGTGGTTCTCCCTAGTTCACTTTTTCACGAAAGAGCAATTGTGAAAATATTGTACATTATTTTGAAGGCACGGGCAATTATTTTTTGCCTGCCAGAAACATTTTCATTGTCTTGTACAACAATAGCATCAGTTCGTTCCATCTCATCATTTTACTCCACACTTCCTGCTGGCAGTTGAGCGAACTTTCTTCTACCAATCCAGTTTTCTGATCTGACGTGAATTTGATTAATCTGGGATACTTTTTTTCCAAGAATCTCTGTGGTACAAGCAGGCCTTTGAGAAGACTTGCTGTCACTTTTCTGTTTATGGATCGTATCTGAATACCTAAGGATGAATTTGTAGAGCAAACTTTCATCTAGGTTCCACTTGCAGAAATCAGTGCTTGAGGGTGCCATAAACTGCCATTCAGACATTATTAACACTTGCTAGCACAAGTGCTGCTGTCATCCAGGCACTCAGGACTGCCTACCTGTTCCTGCAGCAGCAAGAGTTTTAAGCCCCAACCCCCAAATCGTGCCAGGAGCTGAACCAGCACTAATGCAGTGTGAGGAGGCCCAGATCTCTAGTAAGCATTAATAGGAGATGACCTTTCCTGCTACTCCTGCCTTGTACAGGGCTACCTTGGATAGAGTGACTGAGATAGATTTCACCTGCCTTCTGCTGGATTGTATGAATTGACTTTCCTCTGTGTGTATGGTCTCATCTGTGGTAATCTGCAAGTTCGGGAATTCATAAATTAGTGATTACATCTGGACCATCATGTGTGCCCCAATTAGCATGTTTATTATGAACTTGATTAATTCTAGATACATTTAATTTATCTGCCTCTAGCTTGTCTGTGAGAAGTCTGGTTGAGTTTGTTTTTTTGAACATAATTTACATACACACTGTGTAGGTGGAGAAAAAAGTTTTGCTTTGCTTTAAGAATTACTGCCTAGTTATTAAATTGGATATTATAAATATGGATTATTGAAAAAAATACTCCTTGTATCACTGTATATATAGACCTGTTATATTCTTCTACAGTACCCTCCATGTACAGAAACTGCTCCACATATCTGACAAATAGAGGCATTCAGAGTGTCACATAGAGTATCATACATATCATTTAAAGGTGTGTTCTGTGACTGGTTTTTCATAAAAGCAGAGTAGCTGGGTCTCTCAGTAAGTCAGTGCACCATGATACTTACCTCCATCTGTTTCTGAAAATCTTGAGCAATGATCATGGGTCAGTATTATTTCAAATGATGTCTTTTCTTTCCTGCAGATGTGGCAGCATAAAGTACAAGGACAAAGACATTGGCATTCACATTTAGATACGTACAAAATGTTGTGTGCTGGGAAAAAATCTTACTTTGCTGCTGCTGTGTGCATTATTACTGTAACTTCAATGCTCGCAGTTCCTTATCTGCGGTTACAGAGACTTTCTCATCAGCCAAAAGTAATTCAAGAAGGTAGAAGATGTGGAGGGAAAATTGCCAATAGCACAATAACAGCATTAAAAGGTAACAAAACTTTTATTATATCCCCATACTTTGATGACAGAGAAAGCAAAGTCACTCGTCTGATTGGAATTGTTCACCATGAAGATGTAAAACAACTGTACTGCTGGTTCTGCTGTCAGCCCAGTGGAAAGATATATGTATCAAAAGCAAAAATTGATGTTCACTCAGATAGATTTGGATTCCCTTATGGTGCAGCAGATATTGTTTGTATGGAACCTGAAAATTGTGATCCAACACATGTATCAATTCATCAGTTTCCATATGGAAATACTGACCAGCTGCCAAGGTTTGAAATTAAAAACCGCAAGGCTGAGACCTTTTCTGTTGACTTCACTGTGTGCATTTCTACCATGTTTGGAAACTACAACAATGTCTTGCAGTTCATACAGAGTATGGAAATGTACAAGATTCTTGGAGTACAGAAAGTGGTGATCTATAAGAACAACTGCAGCCATCTGATGGAGAAAGTCTTGAAATTTTATATAGAAGAAGGAACTGTTGAGATAATTCCCTGGCCAATAAACTCACACCTCAGGGTTTCTTCTAAATGGCAGTTCATGCAAGATGGAACACACATAGGATACTATGGACAAATCACGGCTCTAAATGACTGTATATACCGTAACATGGAAAGGAGCAAGTTTGTGGTCCTTAATGATGCTGATGAAATAATTCTTCCTCTTAAACACCCAAACTGGAAAGCAATGATGAGCAGTCTTCAGGAACAAAACCCAGGGACTAGTGTTTTCCTCTTTGAGAACCATATCTTCCCAGAAACGGTATCTTCTCACATGTTTAACATTTCGTCTTGGAATACTGTGCCGGGTGTTAACATATTACAGCATGTATATAGAGAGCCTGACAGGAAAGATGTAATCAATCCCAGGAAAATGATAGTTGATCCACGAAAGGTGATTCAGACTTCAGTCCATTCTGTCCTACGTGCTTACGGGAAGAGTGCAAATGTTCCCATGGATGTTGCTCTCATTTATCACTGTCGGGAGGCCCTACAAAGAGACCTTCCCAGAGAATCTCTCATCAGGGATACAACACTGTGGAGATATAACTCATCATTAATCAAGAATGTTAACAAGGTGCTATCTCAAATCATGCTGTGAGCTCAAAAGTGAAAGTGGAGCGCTACCTCCACTTGTGGGAAGACAGACAATATAATTTAAAGACCACATTAAATTGATTTCCGCATGGAGTTTACATTTAGCTGCAATTATTTAGGGAATCTATAGCAAAGCCATGAATCATTTAATGATATCAAGGATCAATACAGATTGCAGTATTTCTTCTGGGAAATGTACAGTTTCAGTTAAAACAATAATAAATAACAGTATTTGTCAACTGATTCAAATAATGTGGAACAGTTTTCAACCTATGTACAAAAGGTACAAATACAGTCATAAGTATTAAAGGTAGCATTGCTTAATCCTTGCAGTTTGTATGTCACTGGGTACCAAATTTGTATGCATCAATTTGAGTAAAAGGTAGACAAGCAGTTGAGTACAATATTCCTTTCAGTTGTAAAAAAATTAACCCTCATGTTCTTGGAAATAGTGTGTTTTAAAGATGTGATGGATTGTAACCCTAAACCCAGCCGTTGGAGTTTTGCTGATAAAAACCGTCTTGTTCAACTGGACTTCGGAGACAAGTTTGAGAAGAGTGATTGCACCTGCTCTGAATTACTGAAGTGGTAAGTGCTGAGATGTGTTGGAAAGCTTTAACAGAGGCAAGGGGTACAGATTGATTTTAAAGAGAGACATACTTCCGTGAACTGAAAAGAACCTGTTTTGAGGAGGAAAAAAATAGATGGCCAAACAACTTCTATGAAACATAATAGTTTGTTAGTTTTTTTTCCTGGCACCTTGAAGCCTCATGGGAAAATGTTTCATGAAATTTAGACACAAGTTGGATTTTAGTCCTTTATGTGGTGAGTAAGTTGAATTATAGTGTTTCCTTGATAGGCGTAAGGGTACAGAAGCTGCATTTTTTTCCAGCCTCTCTCTGGAAATAGTGCTAAGTCGTGACTTTTGCTGAAGGGTCAGATGGAAACCAGAGCATACATAAAAATCATATGCTCACTTCTGTTTCACAGTTTCAGTTTCTGTTTGATAAGCCCCCAGAATTACATGCATTGCATATATAGTGGCAATATATTAGAACCTTCCTACTGAAGGCACATCTGAAGGCAGTGATATCCAGACACTTTGGTGTCTGACAGAACTTTGTGTGAGAGCAAGTATGCTTTTTAAAATTTCTGCATTAGTGTCCTGCTTTCACTCCTTTATCTACTTAGTTGTGGCACATACCTGTGCCCTTAAAGAGCTCTGACATTAGTCAATTAGTGTCATTAGCAAATGTCCACAGGGAACTTTTACTTAGTTTCACAGTGACTGCAGCATCTCCCAGTCTGTATCAATAAACTGGCAACTGCATTAATATCTGAGATGCCTGCTGCTGTCATTCATACAATCTTGTGTGGCAACAGGTCCATTTAGAATTTCAGAAGTCCATTTAGACTTGTTTAGGAGGGCCATGTGAAAGTCCAACTCCCTGTTTATAGTATGGTGTGCTCAGGACTTCATCTAAGAAGGGTGGGCAACCTGTTTCAGTCTTAAACTAAGCTCACTATGGAGAATTTCTCTTATTGCAAGAACCATTGGTCATTGTCTTGCTGCATGATGCCAAAATGAGTCTGATGTATTTTATAGCTTACTATTTAGCTGGAGACAGTAGCAGTGCCTCCCCATCCCATGCCCACCACTTTCCCTTTTCCTACCCTTCTTTCTGGAAGGCTCAGCTTGGGTCTCAGTTTCTCAGCCATCTTGTGCTCCGCCTCTTTGTGGACTCTGCACACATAATCACAGAGTGATGTCTTTTCACTCTATGATCAAGGTCACTAATAAAAATAGTTAACCAAGTTTTCCTATTTTGCTGATTTGGGAACAAACATATTTCTGGCATGCCTCTATTTAATCTTTCAAAGTTAATGCTTGCTGTACAAATAGCTCCTTCAGAAGAACCTGAGTTACTGCACACATCATAACAATACTGTTATGTTACTTCCACATTAAGCATGATAAGAACTGGGTTTCAAGACAAGGTATTGAAAACTTTCTTTTTCACAGAAGCGTTCTTCACTTTGGAGTGAGACAACAAAAGCTTGCTTTTGTGAGCTCATCATTTATACCCCACACAGTGCAGTTTGAATTGAGACTTGTGAATTTGGCTTCCAGTTGATAAAATCCTTGAGTACAGACAACGTTTTTCTTACGACTTTATGCAACTCCTACAACATCACTCAAATACTGATTCTTGCATATGAAAACTCCCCGTCATTGGTGTAATTCATACCACATACATTTGGGAATCTTAGCCTTCATTGACTACAAAGTATGACATCAAGTCTCCTTGATCAATGGGAAGAAAAAAACCACAGTAGTAATGCTAGACAGTTTTGTCTTTTCAAGGTTGTGTATAAAAAAAATTACATTACTGTGAGAGGGAGGGAGGGAGGATGGGAGGAAGGGAGATCAACCAAAAGCATTTCTACAGCATGTGATGTTGTAGATACAGCTTCTAAGTACATGTCAAATAGCACAAAAGTACATGGACAAGTATTTCCTACTCAACAATTAACTTGTGTACATCAGATCTCCTATGATGATCAGTAAGACTTTTTTCTACTCCTGTGCTGTTCTTCAGATTCTTGATTTTTTTTTTCCTCCTCCCAAGAGATAGTGGCATTCTGTCATTTGCCCCTGCTTTCCAATTCTAGATGTAGCAACTATTTTAAATATGTTGTATTAATGGCAACTTTTGGAGAAAGTGAATGGCTGGTAGACATCATTTAATGTAAGAAAGTGACTGAAAATCACCTTCCCCTTCATGTTGAACTAAATTACGTCTTAACACAAACTCTAGGAAATAAGGACTATAAAATACCAATCAAGCCATTCTGAGTAACTATCAGCAAGGATGATGACTATGTCTGAGGTTCTCCAAGGCTGACCAAGATTGCAAGCACTATTTAGATAGATGAAAAGTTGCATCAGTCTTGCTGAGGAGAGATCATATTGACACATTCCTGAATTTACAGTATCATCCTCGTTAAAGGACTCATTTGATTCTTCTGTTTCAAAGGCTAAGTGTTTAAAGCTATCATATGGAAAAACATTTAGAAGAGAGAGAGTGTGGAGAGAGAAAGGGTTTGCTATTTTCTCATTTTTGTTAAGCAGCCACGCACTGTAACCAGTATTTGCTGTTACATGTACAAAAGCCTATGGTTCTAAAATAGTAGCTTCACTTCTGTTTCAACAATTAAAAAAAGGTCAGAAGTCAGGTCAAGCACAACTTGATTTCAGATTTGATATCAGTTTTGAATGGTTTAAACATTACGAGCTATACTTCAAAGCCCAAATAGGTATATTGAAACATGAATATAGACAAAAATTTGTGATGAATACTGTTAGCATGCTGCATTGCATTATGTCCAAAACAACCCCTTCCCAAATGCCCGAAAAAAAGTAAATGATTGTGCATTGCATGATGATACCATTGGGTGTGCAACTTTGGTTCATGCAAAGTCTCGTTTTATGGACACGCTGATGGATAGGCCATATATTCCTGAAGATTCTGTATGTGTGAGCTTTTCAGCCATGTTCTTTCCATAACACCAAATGGATACTATGGTCTGGCATACTGGTGGCAAAAACCAAGCCCGTATCATTTTGGCCATTTAGTCCATTTAACCAAGACATTTCACCAGCCAAAAAGCTTGAACCTCTCTTTGACTTTCTATATTCTGGTAAAGGCCAGCGGCTTATCAGTTTTTCGGTCCTCAAGTCCATTATATACAGGTATCTGTTGTCAAACAGTAGAGCAAATATCTCTCCAAAGCCCAGCAGGGACACATTTGAGAAGTCTGGAGGCTTGATAACCCTAGAAGACAAGAAAACAGTGTTAGAATCTTCTTTACAATGAAGTCACGAGCTTGAATTACTAAACCAAATCCCATGTGTCTACAGAAAATGTCTTTAAACTCATCATCCTGAAATAATTTAGAAAGAATTGGATACAAATCTTTCAAGTTAAACAACTGAACACTTAGCTACAGTCAGGCCTCTGGTTTCAGTTCCGACTTTGTGCATTCAGGACAGACCCATCTGAACATAAGTAATGGCATAAGTTTGAAAGGGATTATTCTGCAGAGCACAAGAAAAACAGAGCCATTTCCACATACAAACAAAAGAGCAAATGTATTTGTGTTTTACAGTAAACTTTCATATGGATTTCATGTCACAATATCTTTAAACTATGAGGTAAAAGCTGTTGTTATTCTTTTGATCACTCTTCTAAAAGGAAGAAGGAAAAAGACATGCCTTCTTGTGGTAAGCAGGTTAGATAAATTATCCAAGACTGGTCCTTCAAAAGCTGTTCTACTGATGTTTTTTGTTAAATTAAGCACAGGGAGAAATAAAAGTATTTTTTAGTTCCCCAACACCTTTATGATGTCTTCCCTTAATAAAACAAAACTTGCAACAGATACTGAAGAGTTAAGTCTTCCACAACTGCCTGCACGTTTGATCACAGCATTACATAAAGCAAAGAACTGAGGCACAAAAATGTGTGGGGATGAAAATCTGCTCTCAGCAGTAAGAGACCATCTTTCTTTTTTGAAAGATGGGTGGGTAAACTAAAAGGTGAAATTACTCAGTTGTTCTTACTGATAAGAAGCACTTCCGGAGATCTTTCAAATATCCATAAATATTCAGGCTATTTGAATTAAAGAGTCTGCTAGCAATTCTAAAATGCATTTTTTTCTTTAGTAAGTTACTGTCCTTAATGCCACCATTTCCAACTTATACAGCCTGATTCTTTTTGTGGAAATGGAATGCCATCATGTTCGGTCCCTTACTGCAGTCTGATAGATTTCACTATCATTCCACATCATTAGCAGGAGTGACAGATAAGGTAGTGTTATAAGGAAAAAGAACCTTTTTAATTTCTCATCCCATCAAAGCACCCCCAGAAATGCCTGCTTGATTCTCTGTATAGCAGTCTCCATGGTAACATTAGCCCTGGGTCACCACATTTTCACATTCACAATACAGCATTGCAGGCTGGTGTACTTCAGGTTACGGAATGAAAATATGGAAGAGAACTAGCATGAGGCCAGAAACCAAAACAGCAGTGAACCTATTCATATTATCAGATGACAAAGTCAGAATTAAACCACTCAATATGTGTAAAGTGAGATGTTTACAGAATTTTTATCAAAATTATTTTAGTCCACATCTAAAGTTATTAAAACTAGTATGATCTACTTCTTATTTATTTAAAGAGGACTGAATCCTAAACTGAATGGTTTACCTGAGAATATCATAGCTGGCAAAGTCCCACTGGTATAATCCTAGTGCTGAACTGCACACTATGTATTTACCATCAAAGTGCAGTCTGGGCTGCAGGGAGATGCTGCGGTCTTCAGAAACAGACAGTGTCCTTAAGCACTTGCAGTTTATTTCCCTTCCAATAGGCCAAATCTACAATTAAAACACAGTTTAAGACCATAAAAATTCACATTATACACTGTTACATAAATAGAGCAAGTCTCTCAGTTTCTTTTTAAGCATCAGGTAAATGTGTGCATGAGTTTTTTTTGGAAATATTTATCTCTTTCAGGTAGGAACATCAATTCTTCAAGTGACTTTGCCTTACAGTATTGGTGCAACACATGTTGTTTCTTGCCTAAAAAAACCCAGTGAAAATGGGTACTTTAAAGAATGGGAAAAAAAAGAAAAAATCAACCATCTAACTGGGACAGAAATTTAAGTGTTTCAGTTACGAAGCACTTCTATAGCCACAAACTTACAGCACTCTCCAACCCCGAAGTCCTCAACAGGAACAGTATTTGCAGTTACCTGCTTCACTGTCAAATTAGCACAATAAGCATGACCTGAAAGCACTGATCCTTTCCATTACCATTCTTGTACGGCTATCATTTAAAACTAAATGCTAAGGCGAGCACTGAAAAGCTAGCTTCCTAAGAGTTTAATGTTCTGTATACAGCCTCTAAAAAGGGGGAAATGTGGGGGGAAACTAAAGCCTTCTATTATTTGTAAACTTCAGCAGAGCACTGAAACTTTTTATTTCCCAGTGTACCAAAATAATACATGCATGATATATGGTACATACCTTGATTTCATACTTATCTGCACTTAGGAGAATATAATCCCCAGGACTATGCATAAGAGATTTGACTTTGCACTTCTGCAAAACGACCTGTAATTGAAGGATGGTAATGATTTATGTTGATGCTGTTAAATAAACAAATTTTCATTTGCATTTTTCACTTCATTGACCGCTTGCATAGTGTACCTATGTATGAAGGCAGTACAAACACTTCTAGCAACTGAAGGAAAACTGCAGTTTACACTCCTCTTGTTCCTACTAGTGACAACTTACTGTATTAATATGTAAACATACATACTTCATGTATACAGTCACACCCCCCACCTTTCAAGTTCTGAAATAACCAGAAGAAAAATATTGTTTCATGCTCAGATTTTTGTTATCAAGATCATTGAATTTTTTACAAAACTTTTAAAGCTGTATTCTTTCAGAACCAGTTTTTATTCAGCCTTTTAATCAAAACACTGCTTCCTGATATTAGCCCAGCTACTTTGAAATTGAAATATCTTCAATGGTCTAATTGAAAGGTTTAATCACAGCTTAAATATTTTTTCTGTTGAAATCTTATTTTGTAGTATTTCCAGCTGTTCTTCAGATTCTAAACCTAGCTGCAGGATTAGGAAATAAAAATTTAGAACAAGTTATGAATTTACTGCAAATACAAGTTTGTGAGAGCAATTATAAATCAATATTCCCACCTTAGTGACCCATTCTGTGTGTCCAGTAAGGGTATTCAGGCACGTTCCTGTTGATAAGGCCCATACTTTCACAGTGAAGTCTGCAGAACCACTGACCAGAATATCAAGTTCATCATTGTAATCCACACTAAAAACTTCAAGCAAAGATGGAGCTAAATAAGGAATACCAGTCTCTATGCATGCATTTTTCTGTGAGACACTAGTAGCTTCTATATGAATTTAGCAGCTTCTAAACTCATATGCTACTACATTTTTAATTGTTCTTGAACTGTATACATGAATTGTTGTTCTGGGTGCCTACATTTACATTGCAAAATTACTGGGATTTTTGCCCAAATTAAGAGCATGTATATCAGTTCCTTCATGGCCAAATTAGGCTCATTACTATTTCCAGAGTTTTACTAAGACAATTCCACAGGATTAGTACATTTTATAAATACAACGGAAAAAAAAATACAGCTGAGCTGAGGGTATTTCTAAGTACACGACAATTAATTTAATTACGAGGGCAACACAAATACATATTCCCAGGTCCTATTCTGCTCTTTGCTTTAAGCTCATGTCCAGTCTGGGAATAGAAAGAATGGCCATGGCCATGTACACCCTGCTACTTAAGATTTGCACCTCTTTTGACACTTGAAGCTACTGAATAACCATGGCATTTATTGTTACTTCTATTACTTCTATGGAATTGCAAAACACTGCATGGCTAAGCTTTGGCATATTCAAGGACAAAGGTATATCTGTTCTGGTCCCTTCCCCTGTTGCGGGGAACTGAGGTGACAGTTCAGGTGACAGAGAACAGAGGCTGAACAAGCCAAAAAAGCTAGCGTGGAAAAAGCTATCTTAAATTATATTTTGTTTGATGATGATGTACGTAACTTCATTGGAGAAATTACAATTTTAAAATTTCAACATACCTGCACCAGAATGTCCTCTAAAATGCTGTGTCTTTGCCCCAGAGCTCCATTCCCAACAGGCTACTGTGTTATCGAAAGATCCTGTTACAAGCTTTTGTTCGTCAAACTTCACTGCAGCACAAGTGTGTGTCTGGATACCATATATGCACTGACCTGTGCTAACATCCCACAGTTTTGCAGACAAGTCATCTGATCCTAGAATATAAAAGAATAGGATAATTGGAAGATTGATAGATTGTGGCACTACCTATGACTGACAGTGTCTACTGAAACAGATGCATGGAAGTTTCACATGACACATCACTCTTAGGTTTGCAGAACCACTGACTATACGCAAGCTTTAGTTTTTTTCAGAAAGGAAAGGGGTCCACCAAATCCTGAAATACAGATGAATACCATGTCCCATATCCTGCCACTTTCTTTTCTCTACCTCTTTTTTAAACTGCTAGCTTTGGAGAGCAAAATAAAACCATGGACTCCTTACACCTGTTTCTTTTCCAGGGGGTTTCAGTACAAAAGTTGTCAGAAAGTTTTGGCAATGCTGTTTCCTGTGTATAACATCCACTGCTGAGCAGGTAAGTGAAAGACTAGCTAGAATCTAGTTGTTGGCTTCTAGTAATCATCCTAATGTACCAACATATTTGAGCAACTGAAGTTCGTATTCCCAACTCAGTGTACAACACTGTCATTCCAAATGATTGGAAAATCCCTGGAATGTGCTCTGACAGCAGCAGTTCATTGTAACTCTGTTGTTATTCTTTCACACTAAGGCTTCATATATGTTCTGTCTGTAACTTAAGTTCAAACTGAAATCTTGAAGTCTGTAGTCTTCAGGGAGGAAGCTGAAATTACGTGCAAGTCAGACTAGTTGCAAGGTTAAATCTAGTTTTACAGCACTTTAAAAAGCACTTATGTTAAGAACTGAAAGTGCTTGTAGCCTTGTTTTTGGGAAGAAGATACGACCTTTTCTTCCACACTTTGGGAGACTGAAGTTCTCTCACAGCCCAAAGTCCTTTTCATTGATAGCTATTGTGTAAGAGGATAGCTAACATATCTCTTCTTCTCAAATGGACTTACTTATAGTAACAGCATGATCAAAATCACAGAGCAATCTGGATTAAAAGGGCCCCTAAAAATCATTTAGTTCCCACAATCCTGCCACGGGCAGGGACAATGATGCCTGCTGTTACTATTTTATCCAACAAAGACATCAATCTCCTTCTGTTCTTATTCAAGTGACTGATCAGTTTATTAGTACACCACTTATTTCAAAAATTGAAAAAAATAAGTAAATTTGAATCATGATCTGTATTTGCACTATGAAAACAATTTGTCTGGTAAAAGAGAAGCAAACTGTCATTAATCTTATAAGGGGGAAGAGAAAACAAAGAACTTAAAGACTCCCAAGTTGTCCTTCCTACCTGTACACAGAAGTCCATCTTTATAGTAAAGTGCATATACTCTGGCACTGTGTCCAATTAAAGAGGATGTCTCAAAGGCTTCGTGGTCCTTCAGTTGCTTCATCCTTAAAATAGCTTTTAGATAAACCTTCTTCCAATGCAGAGGATCCTGAACAGAGTCATCTATCTGCCAACCCAAATTCTTACATGCAGTCTGCCACACCTCTGTACAGGCACTTATAACCTTGTTCCACTGCTTAGAGACGAGGCAACATGTGAGTAAGGTCTGTGGATCGAGCCATTTTAACAGATAAAAACTAAGTTCCAATGGAAGAAGTTTGAGGAAGTCCCTCTTGAGGAGAATCTCTAGATTATTGGAGAGGTGCCTGAGCTGGACTGCTCCACTCAAGCTAATCAGGTGATCCAGAGTTTCATTTTTCTGCAAGTCCGTCAGAGAAAGAAATGCAATAGAAATGTTATCAAGCCATGCTTCAAAGTCCTTTTTCTCCATAAGGTTATGGAAAAATTTACCTGTGATACATCAAAATACTGTATTAGTTCCGTTCAGAAAATAAGGTATAAATCACATCTTTATTGCTGGTACATAAGTATTCCAAATGGCATGTCAACACATAGATTGAAGTGACCCAATGCATTTTAAAATATTCTTTAGGTTAGGACTAAGCATTTGCATGCACCCTGAACTATCATTTGTCCCACAGCAGACTTACAAGTAAACTGCATGTAGCTAGTGAATGTTAGCATTCATTATGAATGTTAACATATTTCTTGATTTAGAATAACACTTTCAAAATCTGAGTCCAATAAGGTAGGGGTTAGTTTAAGTTTTAAACCTATTACAGCAAATAAACACTGTCTTAGAGTTTACTCATGGATTATTCTGATAAAAGGAAAAAAACAAAGCACATAAGCAGAGTGATAAGCTAGTTACTAACATTATTTACTCATATATTTGTGCTGAACTATTTTAAATATGAAGCAGGTAACTAGTTAGTTTAAAAAAAGCCATATAAAGAGATGTCTGACAAACTGTGTTGGAGGATACGTTAGTCATCTTTCTATGTGGTCCATGTAAAGAGCTGAGCTTGTGCTAGTCTAGCATCAGTTTTGACGTGTCTGCATCACTTTGACCTAAATGCATTTTAAAAAATCCTGTTGGTTTTTGTTTGGTTGGTTTTTGTTTGTTTTGTGTCTGTCTGTTTGTTTGTTTGTGGGGGTTTGTTCTTGTTTTGTTGGTTTTTTCCCCTATTTTCTCAGTTTATTTCCACTGAGACTTAACTGTGAAATCGAATACCACCTCCTGAACTACATCCTACATGCACTTATACTACCCTGTGACATCTCAAGTTCCTTCAGTGACCTGGGACCATTGAGTAACAAAATAAACATCAGGTAAACAGTTAAAAATAATATTTCTTTATTTTCTCTGGAAAGTATAATTCATTAGACAACTGTCTAAATTTCACACCACTCCCAAACTGAAAGAATTGAGGGATCTGAGTGGGTATGTTTATTTCTATACAGACATTTTACCATCATAGAATAATAGCTTAGGGTACACCTCTTAACAGGGCACAGAAGTAAAGAAAAGTACAGTCATCATTATAAAAGGCTGCACATGGCATGCAGTTGTTGGTAAAACACACAAGAAGGTTCTGGATGTCAAATGCACAGAAGCAACTGCTCCTATTAAGTCACAAGTTGATTACAGTAACTTGCTGCAGACAGCACTTACCAGCTTTCCTCAGCACATAGGGCAGTGAATATAGCTGCTGTTCAAACAGGCATGTGTTCTCTTCAAAACAAGTAAAAAAATTCTAATAGACCGGCTACGAATAAAAACTCCGTGAGCCCAAAGGCGTTTGTTATATTCAATACATGAAGCTAATACTGAAATTAAGGGCTGCTGTGAGGCCGCTGAAACCAGTACTCAAGCCTCTATTCCAGGTGTTATGCAGCCAGCCGCATCCGCTCCCCCGCCCGCTCCCAATATACCTCCACACGCAAGAAGCACGGCGAGGACTGCACCCAACGCCGCTGCTGCCGATCGACAGCTCCGCGTCCTCACCTCAAGTAGCAGCCCGGCGTGAGGTGTCTGTCGGCGGGCAGTCGCCACGGCTTTCGCGGACTCCCGGAGCCCAGCACTGCAGGGTGCTTCCCTGCGGCCATCGCTCCCACAGCAGGACCGGCTCTCAGCACTTCCGCAGTCCACGCCACAATCTGCGGGCAGCTACGACAGAAGGGTCACACTCAAGACGAGACCAGAGCCTCACGACTGCCCGGCGCTGAAGGGAGGGGAGGGCTGGGCCAAGCCCGCGCCGGGCGAACCGCCTGCACCGGAGAGAAGGCGCTCCCAGACCCGCCGCTCTCACGATCAGGCGGCTTCCGGCGCACCCCAACGTCATCGCTCCCCGCCGCCGAGCTCAGCCGCTTCCGCCGCCCCGCTGCTGCTGCCCGGTGCTGCCGGCAGCGGCGGCCCTTGGAGAGGCGGCCGGGGACGGGTGCGTCGACGCTTCCCCACAGGCGAGACGTGGCTGCTGAGGAATCTCGCTGCCTGCTGGGTTACGCCGCTTCCGACTCGTACCCGAGGTTTTGGCAAGTTCTGTTTGTTAAGAATATTCCTGTAATTATGATGATGAAAAATGCACTCGCGTTTATCATACTGACTTAAAATTACGTATTTCCTCTCCTTCTGGCAGAGGTACGGTGTTGGTGGAACCACGCACAAATCTAACGTGAAAACTGCCTAACCCCCTTACTTGATTAATTTGGACACAGTTTACTTTTTCCTACTTAACTTGTATTTATTCTCTTCACTTCGTAATTTCAGGTTTTGCCTTTGCCTGGGGTCCAGCTCCATGGTTGCTGATATCTGAAATCTTCCTACTTAAAGCGAGAGGCATATCGAATGCTGCTTGTATGTTAACGAACTGGGTTATGGCCTTCTTTGGAACCAAGAAAAATTCAGGATTTTATAGTAAGCATCATTAAATACTCTTATTTCTTCAGTTCTTGTGTTCTTTTAACCTGGTGTACTGACTGTAATGGCCATGTGAGAATATTAATTGTATTAGGGCCAGTATTTTTTTTTCTAAGATGTAAAATAAAGTCTAATTTTATAACTAACTAACTAACTAAATGTATTATAAATAAAATAAAATTTCCTTGCTTCACTCCACCTTTTCCTAATGGTGCATGTTACAGTGAAGAAGAGCAGCCTGGGGCTGTTAGTTTCAGACTGCAGTACTTGACATTTGTGTGGCTGTTATTTCTGGGATGCCTGACCACAGAACTGTCCTAATCTCAAATGGAGATGAATTCTTGGCTTTCATGGATTTAAGGGGCTTTTTTTCTTACTGCTGTCAGGTGGCTAGGAATGCATTTAAATCACAGGAAGGGTTGTAGCTCTTATGAGAATGTCTTTTATACTTCAGGAAAGATAACTGCTTTTTCAAAAGGAATTGCAAGGTCTTGGAAACAGTAAGAATATACACTTAGCCAGAACAGGAGAAAAACTAGTAGTGTAGTGTCAGTTTACAGAGTAAACATCTCCAACTGAAGCAGGTCTCCGAAAATCTAAAAGATGCCTGGAAACATACACCAGTGCTAGATTATGGCTTTTGTCAAAGATGGGTAAAGCTTAAGACACAAACCGCCATCTCACAGGTATGACACAGCACTTCAGAAAACTCAAATAAAAAAGCAGTGCTCTGTGCTATATCCTGTCTTTTTGATTTCTTGTCTTTTTACTTTCCAAATTTGAAAGTCATTAGTCCTGTGTGTGTGAAAGAAACAGGTGGAGTCAAACTTACAGTTTATTACAGATGAAGGAATAAATCATGTTTCCTCTTCACAAAGGTGATAAATAGCACTTAAAACAATTTCAGACGTGATAGGACTATTTCTACTTGTATGTCATCTCTAAATTACAAACCATACATGCTATCATAAGACATTAAAAACAATGGTAATACATCGGCATTTAAGACCAGTGGTAAAGAGTCTTTGATCACAAATGTAGCAACAGTCTTAACAATATGCGATTATTAAATTACAAAGCAGTCTGCTACCATTTAAAGACAAACTGACATTCCAGACTGATAACACTCTGCATAAACGTTTACATTTTCCATTCAACCAGATAAATACCTAATACAGCTATAAATAAATATGCATTTTCTCTTCAAGTCAGGTGCTAGTACCACAATTTCCAGTAGCAAACAGGAGTCAGTCAGTTACAGGTCAGCAACAAAGTGAAGCAGCTAAACAGTATACAGGCTGGTGAGGTTGCTGTGCTCAACTAATAAGAATGAAAATACTTTCTAACCTGCATGCAAGTACAGATGTTTGCTGCATAATCTCTTGAGCCTTCCTATATTGTTAATATTAGGTTCCCAGGGTATAATTCAGTCCTTCAGAAAAACAGATTAAGCCTATCTAAGAAAACAGTGCTTTAACAGAATAAGCAAGCACTGTGCATATGAACCATGACATCAAATAGTTAAAAGTGAAAATAGTGTGATACTCATTTTTATACACAGAAGGCAACAGAAATTATTCTGAAATACCTTATCACTTGCTGATGGGATTTTTTCCTTCCCCTTCCTTTCATGATCCCATTACTTTAAATTCTTATATATATAACTAAGGATTTTTAATCCCTGAAAATTTATGGTAGAAATTACAAATATATATACCTATATTATACATATTGAAAACCAAATCCAAATGAAAAGGGTTATATATTTCAAATGCAGACTGAGCCAACAGCTCTGGAAAAGCCACTGCATCTGCAAGCATGATTTATAGACCCACATCTTTAGGAAAACATCTTTGAGCTAGCCATTACTGGTCAAATATACATAGAACAGCAGAAAATATATGTCAGGAGTAGCAACCTTAACCAGATGTAACTAGTTAGGCAATACTGTTACCCATTCCCTGCCCTCTTAAGTACTGTTTAAATATTTATTCAGTTGACTGTCACAATACTAAAAAAATTGAATTTGAATCTATCAATTACAAACACTTAAACATTTATAGAAATAATCACACGAAGGCAGAGAACAAACCTGCTATTCATTCCAGGTGCATACTTGTGTGTATGTTATGCACTGAGAAACAACAGCAAACCACAAAAAAACAAAACAAAACAAAACCTTCCCCCTCCAAAACCTGAAAAAGAATTTCCAACCAACAAAAATCCCACACATCCCCAGCCTCAAGAAACCACACCAACCAAAACAAGAATCCCTGCCACAACCCCAAACCAGTAAAGGGCTATAACTAGAACAGGCCTTACTTCTTTGCAAACCAGGAAACTGCATGTATGCGTGCATTAACTGAACCTAGAGAGCAGCTCTCTTGCTACCATGAATAGCCATAGCCCTTTTTTCAAATTGCATGTGGCCTGTTTGTTTCTTATTAAAAGGAAGTGTTTTGTTACTTTCAAACACATAAAAACATTTATGTGTACTACATTGCCACTACAATAACGAACTGGACAAAAATTACTCTTAGTCTGTACTGGTTTCTAAAGCCCAAACTGGGTTTTTGGGACCTTGGGAACAGCTCATCAAAGCCTCAGCCTTAAGGGCTCCATATTGTGTGTGTGAAAGAATTAACTTAGCTCATATGTCTGGGGGTTCTTGAGTCCTAGTCACACTTCAAAGTTGTGGTAATGGTTCATATGCATGCTGTCATTCAAATGCAGGACAAAGACGATGAGTAGCTCAAAATGTTGCGTATCTATTTTGAATGGTAGTGCACAGGTATGTGTACTGGACTAGATAATAACACAGTGGTCCCTTAGACCCTCAACTATTTCGTGATTCCATGCATCATTACCCATGCTGGTGAGAATGCAGAAGTACATTCTAAATTAACTACCTATACAATCTAATGCTTGCACCAATGTAAATGATACTTCTATAATTTAGTCAGACTAAGGCACAGGGATGAAGTGGTGACCAATACCATTTAGCCAGGAGTTAAGAGCCCTGCCACTGCCAACAAATCCAGCACATTGGGATAGAAAGTATTACTTGCAGAAACTTAGACAAGAGTCCAGAATGGGCCTTCAGTTAAACTTAGCTTGATAGCAAGTGCTCAATTTGGTGACAGTTCTTCCTTCACAGAAACAATTCCCCCATCTATCTGTAGCAATATTTTTCAGTTTTCCTATTAGAACAACATCCATCTTACGTAGCTGTAGATTCAAAGGTTATCGTTTCTCCTAACCATGAGATAGTCAGCCAGTATGAAGAATGTAGCCTATGGGCAGCTTTAACATCCAGTGTGAAAGGAGAAAGGGTTGTGCTTAGGGTGGACACAATTTGTCCCTAAGACTACTTTTTAAATTTTAGGGAGTAAATGCATGCACAGGCTGGAGAAACAGAGGCCAAACAACATGGCTCCAATGCTGAAGTGAACAACACTACAGCCATCCCAGCAGCCTTCCAACAAGCCTTGTCATCTAACAACAGTCTTAAGAAGGAGAGGTTCCGAAAATGTGTAAGAACTTTGCATTTTATAAATGACGCACAAGAGCTTATGTATCAACACTACCAACTGCCTCTAGATTTTAATTAGCAGTCTGAACAGTAAGGATGATCTTTTGAGAGAAACAATAGCTAGAAGCTAATTCTCCTCACGTCAAGAGACACAGAAATCATGGCAGTCTGATCAGACTACTAAAAATGCAAAGAAGCCACATCCTTGTACAATAGAGGTTTCTCCTGTTCCACCAGCAATTTCACATGACAGTGTTAGTATTTGTTCTTTTGATAAAATAAATGTGATAAAGATCTTCACAGAATTTGGTTCCTGTGGCTTGCGTCAAATAAAATTGGAGTATTTTTCCCATGTTCTCTGCCTTCTACCTATATTCTGGGCTGCTCTCATACAATAAGTAGGTAGTAAACTACAGATATATGACTCTAAAGCCTCAGCTATCATCTCTAGGTGTCATATAACCCAAACTAAATGCTCTCTACTTCTTTTGCCACATTAGATATTATCCCTCTACAACACTGATTAAGTACAGAAGCAAAAACTAAAGAAGTCAAAGCCTTGTTTAAGGCACTTACTGGATACATTAAGAATGAGGACAAATTTTTTCCAGGATTCTGCTCCTTCCTGTTCTATATGAGTAATAGTATGTTAAGGCCTGGTAGTTCCTAGTGTGACCTGCTTAACAGCTTGTACCTGACCCGTTAAGTCAAGCTATGGCATAAAAGCAGGTGGGAGGTGGGCGGGGATGCAGTTGCTGGGCTTTCCTCTTCAAATGATACCAACATCCTCTTCCAAGTATGTACCACAAGCCAGTATGATCTGGTTTTGTCTAGCTTCAGTAATCCAGTATCTCTATTCCTTATAGTTCATTTGCTAGATGTCATCAATGCTGTAATTACAGGCAGACCTTCAAAGGTGCTTCCTCTCTCTCTCTCTCTCCCTCTCCCACACACACATGCACACACATTCCCACCCCCCAACACTCTCTTAATTCATGGTAATACTTTACAGCCACTGCTGCACTTCTGGTTCAAGAAAATAAATCCTGCTTTATAGCCCTTTCTTCTATAATCATGCTTAGAATATAATGCAAATGCTGTATCTCTATGCATTTTGACCACCATCATAGCCAGTAGTCAAACTTTCTGTCAAGCTCTTCTCAATCTTCTTGTTCTCCCTAGTGCTCCATCTCTAAGGCTAGTCTTTCAGTATACCTAAGTATGTGTTTGCTCAGGTTCTTAAAGCATGTTTTAAAATTTCCATATATTGCTTCAACTGCTATCAAACAATGGTTAACAATTTTAAAACATGCTGTAATAGCACAGGTGAACATCTGCTGAATATCAAAAATCTATCCTAACAGGGTAAAGCAAAGTTTCCAGTTAAAATTTAAACTAAAGCCCCAGTTTTGCAACATACTGGTACAGTCTTCTAAAAAAGCCACAAACCAGATATCAAATACTACACTGAGAAAGCTGTTCATGGAAAAAGATGGTTCTTCTTCTTTATAAAAATATGTAACTGCTAGCAGGGACCTCAAAAGTGGATTCAGAAGTGTCTACCACTTCCTGGAAAATAAGCACTGCATGGTACTTTCAGATAGATTTTTTTTTTAAACCTTAAGTGTCAAAATAAATAAGGATAGGGTAAAGTAACACAATCTCTGGAAGCAACATCCTCAAAAAACAATTACAAGTTTTTGCAAAGACTTTGATCTGGTACTTCCTTTTAGATGCTTATTAAGGTTCACCCCACACACCTATGAGTGCAAAACCCACTAAAGTAATAACAGCCTTCTGCTCCTAATTACTGTTGAAAATATTGCTTCTTCTATTGATTAGCCACCACAGTTGAAAGTAAGATATGACCTTGCATATTTTCTTAAGTGAAGCAATTCGGCCATTATATACAATAAACTGAGAAATCACTTTGCAAAACCAGTTTTACATTCAGACAGATGGCACCAAAAGGCATGCATCTCCGGATGACCATGCTTGAACGAAAGTGAAATCATGACATACGAGTGGTATTATGAAACAAAATCAAGGACACAGAAGTATTTCTACATATAGAACAAGAAACACTTGCTAATAAAGCTAAAACATCATATATAGAAAGGCTTTCATACAAAAAACTCAAAACCAAACAAACTCCTTGCAAAGGTATTCTAGAGGAAAGTTTAAAAAAATCAAACTTTAAATATACACCCCTATCGTTTAACACAGTAAGAGACAAGATGACTATTTCATCATAGAAGACGAGCTTATTAGCAGTGACAATTCAGTCGCATCCAGTTAGAAAAATACAACTATCTGAAATAAAGACTTATACTGTTGGTGCAAGTGCAGACAACAGTTAATGATGATGTATGCATAAGAATCTTTTTGTAGTCAAAGGTAACGGGGGTTGGCTCCTCTGCCTGTAATGGAAAAATCTGTAGATGCACTACAATAAGAGTTTTCCAGTAGAGAGACTGGGGTTTTTGTTTCGGCATTTTTTGTTTGTGGCTTTTTTAGGTTTTTCTAATTTTCAATTTTTGAGAAATATTCTGAAAGTTTGTGTTTCCTATAGAAAGTTTCTCTGTTCAGGGGTTCATTATGTCAGAACAGTTTTCAAGTTTCTGTAAACAGTGAGCAAAGGGAACACTACCTTCATATCTCACCTGATTCTTCAGTGTACAGATACATCAATTTAGGGACTGACTGCACCGTTTGAAATTACTTCAACTGCAAGCCTTTTGTTGTTGTTGTTTTGTTTTTTAAAGACTGAAAAAAACAAAAGCAGTGATCTATGTCATAAAATTCCTCTTCCAACACGACATACACTGTTTTAAAACAACTCATGATAGTAATAACAGCAATTAACTTTGCTGCATGTCATTTAGGTAAGTCAAATTATAAGAAGCTTAGAACAAGTAATACTTTTTGTTTACTTCAGTTTCAGCCTCAGTCTCTCATTGATTACTTACTGTTAGAATGCCACGAAAAGTAATGCTTCATTAACTGAGAAAACATACCAATATCAAAGATAAAGGCATCACCAAATCAGGTTGTGCTAACTAGAACATGGGTTTATAAGGATTTATCACCTGTACTTCAGCCACATTTTACCACCAGAAGCAGTGTTTGTGACATTGCCATAGAGCTTACAGAGTTGTAAGAAAATGTGAAGTAAGGAAGAAAGGTTTTAAAAGTGTCTTCATTTTAAGTCAATTATGTCTTCATCATATAAAGAAATCAGCTGAAATGGATAGCTAGATGGTGAGCTCTCCTCTCTGTTTGCTGAAGTATCAGGATCTGAACTAGTGGAAAGATGACGTCTTTCAGAACAGCCTTCAAACGAGCTTGAGATTATCCTGCAAAGAGGATGACAAAAGTTACTAAAAAAAATACACTGGTAAGGGCAGGAAGGAACAATGACTACTTCTAGATTCAATCAAGTTATTCTAAAGACAGACACAGACCATTACAACTGAGTTTCCTCCTGTTTGACCGTATAAAAAATAATCAAAAGGCAGTAATAATGAAGCCCCTCAACCAAATAATTTCCAAAAAAGGAAATACATCAAGCATAGTTTAACACCACAAGAGATCTTTTATTTTGTTACTCTCAGTCTCCTTTATCTTGCCAGTATTCTGTATTCCACCAGTACTCTATACAAACATACGGAAACAGTGAAAACACGAGAATGGCATGGGGGTCAGTGCCAAACAGACAAATGCTGTGGGTATTTTTTCACAAAATTTATTCTGAAAATAGCAACACAAAAGCATACAAAGAAAACTACAAGAGAGTCTGCACAGTGCAGCTGCAGTAGTCCAAATCTTTAAAACGGGTTCAACTGCAGCAGGTACCCACAAAATACCGTTTAGTCTTGCCTTGCTCATTAACATGTCTTTAGCAAAAAGTGTAATTGTTTCAGTACTTATGGGACTCAGATACTCCAACAAACCCATTAGCATGAAACGCACATGGATATAGGTCTCAGCCAGCCTCATGCCAACTGAGATAAGCATGAGCTATCAATTCTGAAAATATTTACAGTCTAACTTGGGCTCTTTCTAAAGTGTATTTACCTGTCACTACTAGATGATCTTACGGCTCCCTGTTTGGGGTCTGACTGTCTTCGAGAAACTTTTTTTAGCTTCTGTGCACTTTCTGCCTTGGCGATAGGTTCATCCAAGAGGCCTCAATAAAGGAATAAAAGACTTAATACTTTCAACAGAAAACAAAGCATGCATGAAAATGTTAAGGTATCTGTTGCTGGCTTCCATTATTAACTATTTCCACCTAGTTTAGAATATAGCCATCTTATACATGATCAGACAATGGCTATACTATTTGCAAATAATGCTTCCTCACTGTTTCTTTTTTTTATTTTAGTAATTTATGAATATTAGCTGCATGTTACAAACCTCCCTGTGACGGTGCAAAGATCAGAAAGTATATATTTGACAATTTATAAATAACACCGAGGAATGAGGATAGTTTACCCAGCAATTCTTTACGTGTTCTGCTTGCAATTTCTTTGATTTCCATACGAGATAAAGATAGTGAGTGCATAACTGGAAGAGAGGTAATGCCACTTGATGTTGTAGTAGTGATGACCTTGGGGGCCAAAGGTGACTTCAGAGGTCGTTCAATGCTTCGCCCAACCAGATTGCTGAGAGGTATTTTGTACAGGTTTTTGCATGGAACTTCATCTGAAACACAGAAAGAAAGAAGAACGTTACACTTGCACAATAGAATCAGTTCTTACTAATTCCAAATTAAAAGTTATAAGGACAAGCTATACTTGTTGAGCTGGGCACTTTTTAACCAAAATGAAGAAGACTTTCTTGCTCTAGAGATATTTCAACACAAATAAGCTAGGGGAAGGAAGAAATACAAGCAATTTGACTTAGGGAGAAAAAGAAGATTAACTCTTGGCAGCATGACGAATCAGGAGAGGAACCAGGAAGTAAATTCATAAGACTTGCGGCTGGTACTCTATTACACTGCAGTCTGTGTGGTATTTCCCTCGTGTTTTAATATACTGCAAACATACTGAAGCTCGGATTCCAAGTGGTTTAAATTACAACTCCTCCTCTTAGCTAATACAAAATACCACGTTTTCCTAATTCCTAGAAGAAAAACAAACCAAAATCCCAAACTTACCATCAAATGGTACTGCCTTTAAGAAATTTGTGATTACCTTCTCCTTTTCCTTTCTGCTAACACTAAAGTAGCACATTTAAAGAAGAACGGTGTACATACATCTTGCATTATCTAGTTAATGTTCCCTTGTTTCTCCTTTATTGTCACACTATAGATTGACTGTTCACAGATCATGCAACACTAAACTGTCTGCACAAAGTTTTTCAAGGCTTTTTACTTTTGTTTTGCAAAAGAGCTTCAGCCATTCAGTGGTCATTCAGCTCTTCTTAAATGAAAGGAATAGCGTATGTGAAATTTCAAGTTTTCTGATAGTTTTATGCCCCTTTTTGCATTATTACTTGTGATCACATCACCAAAGATTCATCAAGCTACTGAGGCTTAATTCCTCCGTTCCTACAGAAATTATTTCTTCAGAACAGTGCTACCATGTATTCAGAAAAGATACTACAGGGCAAAAGCTCAACCAAGTGCTTTATATGTATGGCAAACAGAAAATCTCACACTCCGCATTTTCAGGTAGGAACTTACTTTTTTTTACCATCTCTACTGAAGATCAGCCATACCGAGATGTGATAGCTGTTGGAATGATTAGAGATCACAGTACCTTCTAGCGAAGGAAGAGGAAATTCTGCCTTTTCACAAGGTGTCAGTGTTTGAGGAGAACTCTTTGAACTCATTTCCTTAGAGCTGCTGTCAGATGATCCACTTACTGCAGCAGTAGCTTTAAAATAAATATCTGACTGAAATGACAAATAACTCATCGTTAGTACAGTAAGACTTTCTTAATCATCTTCTGATTCTCTTTGTCCTTGATATAAACTAGGAACACACAAATGAACAACTATTGCAGATAAAGTAGTACATATTTCGGTTTTGTTTGTTACGTTTTTAGCAGCAGCAACGTTTTACAGTCATTAGATCCCAACATATCACAGAAGTAGTCAAACATGATTTTTCTGTCTTACCCTTGATGCTACAAGTTGAAGCTCAGGCACAACTGCTGTGTGGACTAAGTTCCCATTCACCACTAATCGGATCTCAATGGAATCAGTAGTGAAGGCAAGAACATAAGGGAAAGCACAGACTGCAACAAAATAGAAGTTATTTGGCAAGGAAGAATGGTTAAAGCAAAAGTTTCTTGAATGCTCCACAAAAACTGTTCTTGACCTCTTCTGGCATGTTCCTTTCCTATGAAAAGTGCTGTCTAACATACTGATGTACACCAAGTTACACTGAGCCTGAAGAAAATTTCACTCTCCACGCCTGGCAGAATGTAGAGTGAATGGAAAATGAGAAATGCAAAAAAGGTGGGGAAAGTTAAGCAAAGGATTAACTTTCTATCAAGGGTCCACTTTTCAAAATTATCATATTCAGAAAATTAAGTCAAGCGGCATCATGAATGTACCATGCCTATTCCCATAATACTGTAATTCGACCAAGAGCCATGCACAGGCGAAAATGGTAACAAAAAAAATCTACTAAAAGTAGGTATTTTCTTACCAACAGCAGAAGGAACTTGATTCCAGCTGAAGTGGAAGTCATAAGCTGATGGCTGGACCAGTGGAGAACCTCCACTGAAAGGATATACCTTTTTGTATTGACAAACATCTGTAGCAAAATAGAAAAAAGAAGAATCCATCACTTCACACCGGAAGCGACCACCACCCATTTTATATGGAGATTTTGCAGAAGGGTGGACATTCTGCACACAATCGAACATTCATATTAAAGTCCCTCTACAGCCAAACAGCTAAGCAAAATTTGCTTTCTCTGTCAACACATTGGAAAGACCAAACTAGAAGACCTACATTTAACTGAGCTGTCATATTTCGCAATGTTAGTATTACTGTTTCAGCAGTTATCAGGTCCCTAACTTGTCTATAGATAGAGGAATACACAAGAAAAATTCAGAAACCAGTGTCTGCAGAATTGTACCTCTATGCCCTTCAAGTAGCCATATGTTCATGTAATTCACATTTTTTGAAGACTATTATGCACATGGGTTATTACAGACACCAAGATTTCATCAACCATATAACCTGCACATCTATAAAACTTTCCGTATGAGTAAAATACCTGAATTCCTAACTTCTCCAACATGCATTTAAGTTCCAAAAAATCTATTTTGACAAACTTTCCATGAAGCACTAACATTTATTTTCAGATACAGACCTAAACTGCAATGAAAGAAGATGTAAATATGCAGATGGCATTATTACCATTTCTGGCCTTCCCTAAACACTTACAGTTATAACACAACAACAGACCAGCTTCACCATCTTCATATACATCAATAGCTGCAACAAAATTAACCTGCAATGATAATGGAAAAGATTAACAAACAGGCAGAGGATACTGTGGTTCTTACAGCTAGGTTGTGACTAATAAGCAATACAATCAGTTACGGAAGTGCACAACAACAGGTAAAAGAAAAAAAAAAGAGAGAAATAAATAAATACTTTTATAAAAATAGCCTCTTTTGTGATGTAATTTTCAGGATGTTCTCAAGATGAAAATTAGTTTCTTTTGTATTTGGCTCTGTACAGTGCAGAACATTCATAACCACACCACAGTGTAAAGCAATAAAAACATATCACTTATTTAGCAATACAAATTTTAGGAAATAGAATCATTTCAGAAAGCTATGAATCAACATGCTATGTTAAAGATAACAATTATTTTCAAAAAGTGATCTTCAAATGCACATTGTGACTAGCAAAAAGATCAGATACACCAACTGCTGGTTCAAAACCACTACCATTTACAGAGGTCAACAGGGGTGTACCTAAGTATTAATGAATAGTCTGAACTTACAAACTGAGCAGCAATGCTGGTTAAACCACAGTATTTTTACATAGATTAGGCTACACAAATTCTCTTAATTCAACTTCGGTTTTGTCTTTTACATTTAGATTAAAAACAAACCAAAACAGCCACAAAAAATAGGATATCTGTTCAGGAAATGAGACCTTATTAGTGAAATGCATAAGGTTACATAAGGTAAATGCTTCCCAAACCACATATACTACTTGGACAGGGAGAGGGCTGAGAGACTGATTTCATGAACAGCAGTTCTTTGACTCTCCTTGATTAAAGATTACTGTGCAGGTCAAGAACTATTAAGCAAACCTGAAAGTTTACACATCCATATAGGTCAAATGCATTTTGACCTATCTTCTGTAGTGACTGAAATCCATTACTGCTCTGTTGTCCAGAGAAATAAGCAGGCAAACCCATTTCAACATCATAAAAATCACTAGCTCAGCTCATATTAATTGTCTGCTTTATTTGTGTTCCTAAAGGAAATAAGAATTCTGGTGTGCAAAAGAAATGGGAGTGGTGGATGGCGATGGTGATGTACTTCTCTATGCCCAGTCTCTATTTCTAGTTCCTCCTCATTCAGATTAAGATTGATTCCCAGTGCTATGGAGAAGCTTATACTTATCAACCATGCCAAGAGCACCTCTTCATCACCAGATCCAAATAAAAATACAGACAACTTAAAAAGAAAATAACTTATCAAGAACCATCAAGTAAAAAACGTAGTCCCTTATCACATTAACAGTAACAATAACACATTAACTGTGCAAAGTCTTCTGGTTTTTTTGGTTTATGATTTTTTTTTTGTCTAAAGCTACATGTCTACATGCCTATTTAGAAACTATCTTTTCTGGAGCAGGAAATACTGCAACTTTTTTCTGAAAACCAAGACATTTACTTAAAACCCTATGTCCTAGATAGATTCAATTATTAGTTGACTGGACAGCAGTTTCTTAAATAGAATGATAAGCTATATATAAATATTTTAGCTACAAATAGGCAAATCTGAATAAGATAGTGGGGGTCAACCACTGAAGTTATTTTGATGCAATTTTTAAACAATAAAACACTGATACCACAAAAATAAAGCAAAAAGCTAACTGCTGGCTAAGAAAGAAGAAAAATGAATTTTTAACAACATTCCAGAGCCTGAAACACAGGCTTTTTCCCAACATAGCATCTTTTAACTACCTCTCTTGGGAGTTATCACCATATCCAAAAAGGAATATCCCAAAAAGCATCCCCAAAGGAATAAATGTTTCAGAGTACCCTAAAGCAGTAGTTATAGAAGTAAAAAGTAATACATATGAGCATGTCCATAAATCACACTCCTAGGAGGTCAGCACAGCATGCACTGAGTCTGCAATAAACATGTTCAGTGAGGGTCTGCAAAAAAGTTTCAATGATAAAAACTTACCCTGTTTGTTTCGACATGATGCAATCTATAGGACACCCCTGTACTCTCATTGACTAAATCAAACTGATGCCGATATGCTACACAGATCATATTGTCACTGTCTCCAGTAGGTCCGTCCACCAGTGTCATGACCACTGGAGGGTCAGAAAGGCATATTTCCTATAATGTAAACAATAGAATTACTCTCTTTGTCAAGTTCCTACTGTGGGTGCTGCAGGTACTCCATGATTTTAAATGGATGTTTTCTAAGCACAGAAGCTTAGAAAGAACAAAGAACAAGCAGAAACAATTATTTAAAAATCTGTAAGTTTTATTTCACATATATATGATCAAACTCTATCATATGGCTTCTCACTTTTATTTGTCTGTAGGTTCAGGAAGATGATAATGCATACTCTGCCTTCCCTGCACCACCACCCCACACTAGCTGAGTGCTGCTCGGTGTGTTAAGATAATTAGTAACTAGATTACACATACCCGGATGTACTGGAACTCCTCTACTGGAGATTCAGGAGATGATAGCAGAGAGGTGCTCGTTAACGTGTTGTGTAAATTATATTTCTTTGTGACGAGAAGTAGTTTGTTCCGAATAGCCACAACAATCCTCAGTTCGCTTCCATGGTGAGTATTAATGGCATACAAATGGCAGCCTGAGGAAATAATGTTCTAGACTCTAAGTGGTCGGGATAGTGTCTGATTTTTTTGTTCTGTATTCATGTGATGATTAGTACAACAGGGCTCTGATGGATGACTTGGCAACACAGAATTAAAAACTCCTCAATAGGATTACATCGACTTCTAGGAAAAGACAAAAGCCTATGACTCTTTCAAAATCTACTTTTACCCTTAACCCAAAGTACATGGATTGTCACTATTCTGCAAGTTCCAGCTTTCCAAAGCAGCTTGCTTCTGAAGACCAGAAAACATTTATTTCTACAAAAATAATGGGCAACTACACCCAGATTACTATGTAATGGGGGATTTGTCAGTGTTCCTCCAACTTAAAGTCTGCTTTATTTCAGTCTGACATCCCCACAAAATTCTTCTCATACCTCCCAACCCTGAAATCCTGTTTTTCTATAAAACTTTTCATCATCAGCAACTGCGAAGTAACATGGTTTTTTTACAACATTAAAAAATGTCATGCTGGACTATATTAGAGTAGTTTTCAAATACAAGCTTAACAAAATTTGAATTGACTGTCCAGAGACAAAACTAAAGATGAACACCTACACCTGCCTAAAGAGAGTTAATAAGCTCCTGGTAATTACCAGCATCAAAACACAGTGGATGTTTTTAACACAGGATAACAATATCACCTTTTGTTCTCTCCAGTTTATTTTCTCTGCAGTCATATTTGCTTCTTATCATTTTTTTAGTCTCTATATCTTTTTGGACACCACTGAGTCTGAAGACAAGGATACGAGAGTCTTTCCCTGACATATGGAGAGAACCAGGAAAAAAGAAGTTAAAAAAAGAACGTGGTAATTTGAAACTAATACTTCCGATGAGAAGCAGCACCTAACAAACAGAGCAAATGTAAACAAAGCATAATACCTCTCTGGGGACAGAAGACTTACGAACTCTCTAGGATTTACAATTCTAGTTGACCAATCCATCAGTACGGTAGCCAAGTTTCTTATTAGGTAGTGCTGCTGCATCAAAGAATGATCTGAGAGCTTCCAAACAATGAATATATAAAATATTGAAAAATAACAAAAATATAATAAACTACAGGGCAAGAGTAAAAGGGTGAACCTTAAGAGCTGGAACCATCCAGGTGAGCAACGGGTAACTGGATCATGAACAGAGTTTGAACCCTTCACGGTACAAAAAGGGTTTTCTCTAGAAATTTCATGAACTTCCCAGATCTTCAGAAATGTCACCCATTCTCCAGGTGTCTTGAGAGAACTGCAAATGGATCTCACATTGTCTGAGCTAGTTCTGTAAGATTTCAGAGTGAATTTCATCAGATGCAACCAAACTGGACAACTCCCAGCGATACAGAGGGAACCACGTTTTACCCAAAGCTTCAATAAACAGAACTTCAGCAAATACTGAGGAAACGGGCACTAACAGGGTTAAAAATAAATCAACCATATCTGTAATTCTTTCCAGAGTTAAACATACAGATCCTGATATCTTGCTTTGTGTATGTTCCCTTTATGAAACTCAATCACAAACTATTGGGTAAAAACTACCTCACTTAAAAAGTGCACATTTTATGCACATTTAATCCTTCTAAACAAGACACAACTGTCACATATACATACCCAGCAACACCCGGAGTCACGCAAGAATCCAAGAACAGTGACCTCTCCTACCTTTGTCTGTTCGGGCAATCAAAAGATCCAGAGCTTCCAACACATTCATCTGCTTCATTTGGAGTGTTTTATCAAATACTTGCACTGACGGTTGGCCATCTAAAAAAGAAACATATGTATTCAAAATCCTACTAGCTAGATGCTGGTTTTGAACCATTTCTTTCTCCTAATTAAAGTCTTGGGGTTTTTTCTTACAAAAATGGAGAGAAATGAAATCCAAAAAGAACCACACAAAGCTCCTACATGTGCCACAGCATCATAGACAATACTTCCTCACAGGGGAGTTTTATTACTGTCATGAATTAGATTAAGCAACTGAAATCTAAACTTGCCAAATTCCTTTGGCAAGTTTGAGAATTATGACCAAGAACTAACTTCATTCCCTCAGTCCCGCTGGTCTTACGTAGCACACAGAGGATAATAATGGGTCAGAGTAGCAATATCATTGCTAAGAGAAGAAGTAGAATTTCATTGTCACATAAGCGCTTGGCTGCATGCTCATTAATATTAAGGGCTAAGAAAAGCAGACAAGGCATTTAGACACGTCTTGAACCTGAATGCGACCTCCTATGGCTTTTCAGATGGTCAAGAAAAACAACATCTAAAATAAGAAAACATTCAGATATCTGCATTAACACTAGCTCCCCACTATGGCTTGATTCGACTGCAGAATGAATTTTTGCAACTAGGTTACATAAACGTTATCAATTTACTTGGATTAGTAACTATCCCCCTACATAAAGACCTACTAATACCTGAACGAGTTTATGAACACTCATTTTCAAGAAAATGGTCAGATACACAAAAATTGACATGAAAACACTAGATCATTTACTAACCATCTATTAACAAGATGCCAGCATCTGTAGAAACCAGCAAGGACTGGCCCCAAGAATCTGCACAGACAACCTCATGAGGAAAATTACTGCAGAAAGACTGAGATTCCCAAGGCTATGAAGTAACATAAGGGATACAAATTAAGTACACTAAAAAATACAGATCATACAGACACAGAATGAGACGGACAAAGGCAATAACATGTAAATGCTTTTGGCAGGATACATTTCCAAACAGTATATTGTTGGAATTTAAAATATCAAAATTTAATTAATGGTCTTGCAGAGGACTTTCTGCATCAGTTCTGGTTTTGAGACTAGTAAGTGTAAGACACATACTTGAAATGCTAGAATTATAACACATGCAGCTGCAACTCAGTGCAACCCTCACGTAATTTTTTTTTCAATTAAAAAACCCAAACCTATATACTTAAAATGTATGTACCACAGTTTGCTTACATCTTATGGTTCAGTTTGTGATGTTTAGTTCTAGCACATGGTACAGTTAAAATTGTCATTCTGCCAAATTGTTCTTCCATCCTGTGTTCTCTGTACTTACCTCCCAGAGCCTGCCCCTCCTCTCCCAATTTATATATTAGTTGGAATCTCTGAAATTCTAGAAGCACTTCTGAAGCTTCTGTATATAAAATACATGCAGAAGAGTGCATCTGGCATATTTCATTCCCTAATGACTTCAAACAAAACCCAGTATTACAGGAAATGAAAACACAACTGAATCTTGTTTTAAATATGCTGAAATTAAAACAAAAGATGATTGCATATGAAAGATGTCATAATTGTTGAATTTTTTCCAGTATAAAAGCGTCCACAGTTGCTTTAACTTGAGAAGTGCTTCTGCCTCAAGCTCATTCTTTATTAATCTAACAGTGACTGCAGAATCACTTTGACACTGTACCTTTCATCTTTTCTGCTGCAGCATCTAATGAAAGACGTAAATAAATAGACACTATATTAGATAATGTTTAATGCTTCATAACTTCTCTGACAGTTTCACTCACCTCCTTTTTACAAAAGCTTGTGGTTGCCAAGTTAGCTGTGGTATCCCCTTTCACAGTGGTTTTCAATTTCAATGCCTAATACAAACAGATGTATTTAAACTGAGTTTTTGTCAGCAATACCCAAACTAATGACCATATAAAAAGGACAATTTAGGACTAAAAAGTAATTTCAATTTGGAATTCCTATGCCATTTTAAATAATGAAAAAAGAAGCAGAATTCTGTATCCTCAACAAGGTTGGCATAAACCACTAGATGGTTACTAGGTATCTTCTCAGCCAAAACATATGTTGGCTGTTTCTTGTTTACGTTTTTTTTTGTTTGCTTGCTTTCTAAATTGCAACTCAGAAAAGAAGAGTCAAACATAGTAACAGAAAACTCCCCACCTCAAACTACAGCATCTAATCATCTACCACAGTTTATTATCTAGCCAGATAGAGGATCCTCTTGTCAGTTATACAAACTGACCCTTTATTTGCAAAACTTCCTAACAAACACTAAGGCAAACTATACCTATGTCTGTCTATATATATTGCCAGACATCCCAAGGACAGATGGTCACTGGACCACAAATACTTCAGTTAGAAGTAATTAGAAACAAGGATTTTGAAAGGGCCAAAAGCTCCATTGAAATATTGTATATACATAGTTTAATTGACTTACACATTAAGTCTGTTAATGCAGCCTATATTCCTTCATTGCTAACTTTCATGGCAGTACTCCTAGAAGACTGTGATATGTGGAATTGTCATAGCGTTCCTTAATATAAAGTTTAGAACTACCCTAAACCAATTTTACTGTCCCAGAGTCTGCCTACCATCAAGCATAGTCCTCTGTGAAGTGGCAGTAAACACTTGCATGCATCACTTGCCCATTTGCATTAAAGCATGGCTGTCAGCTTATAGACATGCACAAAATACTTCACTGAATTAACATTTTAATTCCATGTCATCAGTCAGAGGAGATTACCTTGGCAATAAATAAATAATTTAAATATTTTGCTGAATCAGTCATCAGTGAATTTTGTCGACCATGTCAAAAGTCAGCTGGCTATAACTAAAGGGGAAATATGTTCCTAGTCCGGCAAGAACAACTGAGTTACTTGGAAGGTATCTTGAAATATGGCCAAGCCTACAGTTTGTAACAGAGGAAAGATCTTTTAGGGAAGGGAAATAGTTAAATGTTAAAAGAACTTCCAAGAAAAACACTAACAGGTATCTACAAATTTATAGCCCACATAATAGGTTTCCCTTTGACAAAGACCATATTGAGGATTGAAGTCTTGTTTAACAAATGGGTGCCTACTAGATTTGTTACATGAGCATCTCATCAGCATTTAACCCGGGGGAGGTGGAAGGGGGTAAGCCTATAGGTTTCCATACTTTCAATAACCATGGTTTTCTTGTTTTTCTTTACTTCTGTGAAGTAAACATAGGAATAAATCATTGGTTACTTCTGTCTGAATATTACACATTCAGTTTTCCTTTTTCCAGTGCCTGCCTGAAATGACTAGTTATTTCAAGGTGACTGGGGAAAGAACAGGAAAAGAACAGAAGATATTCTGCAGCTCTGCCAGTGCAAGCTTCAATAGCCCTGAGATTTTTTTTGAACCAGCTCTCAATTGCCTACCTCCATTCTCTACCTTTAACCACATCAAGAACTTCCCAGATTCCTCTAATCTTTAATTCACTCTCAAAAAAAGAGAGAGAAATTAATTGGGTTTTGTTGGTAGTGTGGGTTTTTGGGTGGGTTTTTTTTTTGGTTGGTTGATTTGGTTTCCTCAGTTGGTTTGGTTCAGTTTTGTTTTGTAGACTTTTTTTCGGCTGGTTGGGTTTTGGCTTTTTGTTTGTTCGGGGGTTTTTGTTTGTTTTTTGCCTTGGCTTTGTTTTTGCTGTGTTAACTCCTGCTGCATTAAATCAGCTAAGAAAAGAAGTAGTCTTAAGATAAGCTGCAGATCCGTAAGAGCAGTCTGGATCAAGAAGAAATAAGTGTGAAAGGACAGGGGAACCGATGGGCTTAGGCACTGTTGGCTTTTTTTTTGCTGCAATGAACTGTCAGATCAAAGCAGACTAATCTAAATCATCAGGAGGTTGCACTTCTCATGGAATCGAAAAGTTACTAAGTCCAGAGAATACTGCAGCCAGCATTTGGTACGTCCAAAGATGTGTGGCAAACTGTGATTTAATGGAAAGACTGTCAAAATTTCTTCCTGACTAAAGAATTCTAAGTATTTTCTAAGAAATTCAATCTTAAAAAGACATACAGAGGAAATCCATGAAATATTATGTTTTCCCAAAGCACAGAAAAAGACACAGCACTCTTCTGCTTGAGGAAAGCATCTGCTGCATGAAGCAGGGAAAGATCTTTCAGGTTTCATCCTAAGCTACGATTTTTACAACCTTCATTTAACTCATGTAGAATAAAAATATTTGTGCATGCATACCTCAGGCGCTACAGATAAACACTTCTATTCATATTTTATTTTATTTTAAAGTAACTTCAAATAATGCAATACTGCAAAACTATTTGCGATCACAGAAAACTGCATTAAATTCCGACGTAACTGCAAGCTAATCAAAGTCTAACAAGAGGAGTGACACAGTCTTTGTAAACATAGCTGCATACCTTCTAAACTGATCCTACCTGACCAAGTCGAACAAACTCTGCTTGTCGAGCTTCCTCTTTTTTCCGTGTGGATTTTGGGGACTCCGGTAACACATCACTGAAGGATCTTCTATTAAGCATGTTCTAAAACAGGAAATGTTTCTTTCTAATTGCTTAGCTTCTCAGAGAAGAGAAACTGCAAATCTTCCAATCCTTGAGTGCTTTACCTTACAATTTGTCATAGTTTACCACTGTCATGTTCTGTACAATCATATGATGTGAATATGTGACATGAATATATGAAAAATAAGTTTCATCAGATCTATAGAGATAAAAGAAATAAACATTGGTGGAAAAAATAGCACCTTGTCAGTTTTAGAAGTACTGACCTTATTTTTAGTTAGTTAAGAATCACCTTAAGACCAAGCCTTCATCATCTAAAATAAAGTTACCTCATAGCTACCCAGGGGTAAGAATCATCCAAATTTACACATAATGGAACAAATGCAGATTTTATGGTGATGAGACTAATGCCTATATTTGCAGTATCAAAATTCCCTATTCCCTTGCTGCAGGTAAGCTTACACAAAGCATCACATTGTTATGCTTCTCCTCACACCTGGCGAAGAGTCCTGTCCAGAAAGGACTGTCAGCTTTCATATAACTGTAAAGTAAGTTATATGATAATTGGTATTTAGCTTAGTCATATGCAATTCAGTGCTCATTAGGATTACAGTTCTTTAAAGTAACAGAACATTCAAGTTACTAGTTAGAACAGGACAGCATATGTAAAAGGTGCAGAAACTTCTGACTTACATTTCCTTTGTGTAGGTCAGGCATCATGTCTTGGTATAAAGAGCGGATCAGCATGTCTAGAGTGCGTTGACGTTTCTGAGAAAATGTTGGTGTTTCCAAGGTGGCCTTTTCACCATTTATTACTAAAAGATTATGAGAAAAAGACATGTTACGTAAATGGTCTTCAACAATCTCCACTGACCCTAGTTTGCCTCTGTATCAAAATACCTGCTCTGCCCTTAATAATTTAGAATTGCCTCCTTCTTGCCTTTTTCTAAGTGAATAACTCTCCCTTACATTAAAAGAGAAAAAATAGTAATAGAAGAATTCCTCGAGGCATCAGAATAAATACATAACTAGTAAAAAAACTAAAGACAAACATCTGGTCAATATAAGTACTAAACAATTTAAATAGGCAAAATGAGCTACCAAGCTTCTAATTGGAGGTCTAATTGTAATCAACATGATCAACTCTCAAAGATTTCTTTCTTGCTGATTTAGAAGGGCAAATATGGGTCAATGAAAGCCGGAACTGAATGATTACAAAATTTAAAAGTGCTGCATAAGTTTCCTTCAGCACCTTCACGGGTATATTCCGAAAAGCTGCTATTTTCAGGTTTTCAGAGCTACTAAATTAACACCTTCTATTACTAAATAATGATCAGCATTATAAGTTCTTTCAGATCTTCCAAGCCCTTTACGAAAGTGCAAAGCTAAATATGGCTGCATATTCTGCAAATGCAAAAGTCAGCCTCTGTCTAGTAGCCTGAGAAGAAGAGAATTTTTTTATTGTTAAACCGACTGTAACAGTTCGATGGAACCGACATCCCACCTATGCTACAGATTTGAAAAAAATAATTGTATACAGACAACAAAATGTGTATACATTTTAGGCATCATAAATTTCAATTTGTTAGCACAATTATGAAAAGAGTTTCTAAGAAAAGAGAAACTGACTTACATTTCACCAACACAAAATCCCTGAATTCCTGGTGATTTGTAAACACAGGTGGGGATGGAAGGGGAGGCCCAAAGAGAGGAACACTTTCTTCTGAAAATATTTTCAGCCTATTGAAAGTACAAATCTTTATCTACATTGAAAGTCACATTCAAACCCTACCTTTTTTATAGACTCTATTGAGAACCAAAGAAAACAAATGGAAACTGTTATCTGGGTATGTCTTACATTAGAATTTCAAAGGGCCTAACAGAAAAGGATTCACTTGGAAATACTCAACAGAGCAAAATTATGCTTCTTTTTACACAGACTAACACCGGGACACAGAATTAGAACAGAACTTTGCAGTTCTACTCATGCAGCAATAGTTTTAGTGGCACTAGCAAAATACAGTCCTGTACAAGAACAGGTCTTCACCTACAAAATATGGTCTCCTTAGAGATTTCCACTTCACCTATGCATTCACCTCACACATGAAATATTTGATTCTTTTAAAGTAACAATGCCTTACAACATATGAATCTGTAGCTTGGAAACAGCCGATTCATTTTCACTGAGGAAGACAGAGCCAGGGTAACTTCCATGACAGCTGGACCTGCTGAGCACTTTTGATCCATAAGGAATCCAGCATAGCAATAATGAATGGCAGATACAAAACCCATGCCTATTTGTTCATCAGGGCACAGCTGCTTTAAGATAAGTAATCATTCTTGACTATTTCAAGTGATAGTTCACTGAAAGAAGTCTCCCAAGTGGTATGTGCAGATGACACAGGTCACAGCAAGTTGAGTGAAAAAATAAGAAATTCAACCCTGTCATTTTAGAAACCAGTCTTCTCAAAAAACCAGCAGTGACTGACTGAGTCTAATGGATTACAATGCTTTCATATGGTCTTTTTTCCTGAAAGCTTAGAAACTCCATACAATACAACTACAGTGCTAAATTTGCATGAATATTGATCATCCTAATATTTGTCTCCCATGTTTGAGACACAGTTTCATAGATGTCCTATGTCTATTATTACGTCCAGGTAAAAAAGCAATAATTTATAACTACAAAAGGTGTGAAATACTCCTTGACTAGATCAGAATGAATCATGACAGGGAAAGCCATAGCAAAACTGACTAAAAACCCAGTCTTACTGAGTGATGTAAAATATAAAGGCATTCTAAGTAGAAATTCAGTGTCAGACCTCATAGTGGCACTGCATTTGAAACAAGGAAAATTTCCCTCAAAAGCCTAGTGCATCCCCTGTCTCTTTTGACTGAAATTTTGGCCGCTTGGAAGACTGTCTTCACACACACAGAAAAGTAAGGGAAGGAACGAAATACATTCTGGCCTACGATGAAAGGACAGAAGCAAACATGACTGGGCCAAGCTGAAATATAATGTTTAAGGTTGTCATATAGGAAAAAAAATACTATGTGATATGTACTACAGCAAGATGCGTCAAGACTGCCAGAACGAAGCAACTAAGATAAGATGGACTGATCTTTAAAACGGGCCAGCCAGTTACTTAATGCAGAAGAGTCAAATTTATCTTATTTACTGCAACTCATTTCCTTCTCCACATAAACAGCAATATAAAAAGCATTTTACCATGGCTAACCCATTTACTGACTATTAGTTTACAATCAGGACAACAATCACTTCTTAAAGGGTAGTGAGGGATGTATGCCCAAGTTTCTGTCCCAAAGCAAGAAGAAAAAGAAAGAAGCGACTGCATTTTCACTGCACATTGGAATCACAAACATGTTTTGTGCTTCCCACAAACCTGGGAATGCTGAAAAACAGAAGCTATGAGGACAATCAATTTAAACAAATTTTCAAGAGGAAGCTTGTAAGATCTTGAAGCAAAATAAAACTATTCCTTTCCTTAACTGCATTATAGATATTTTCCAAAAGAAACCTTAGCTATAAATAGGAGGCAGGGGAAAAAAAACCCACATACAGAAACTGAAGTATCATTCTTCTTCTCTCAAGTTAGATTTAACAGCACACTGGAGAAACATAGTAAATAAAATTCCGGTAGTTTTTCGGTATGTGACATGTACTCTATTAAAATCCCTAAAAATGAACAAATTTGCTCAGCTACAGCCAAACTGTGATTTGTAAGGACCTGTAGTCCGTGGCTATCACAACATCACAAGCATTATTTAACTTTCATCATCCACATAGTTTACTATGTCTTTGATATCATCAGGTCTGAAAGTTCCCAGAGTCTCTTTCATCATTTTTTATATCTCATCTAAAAAACTGGTTTGGGTTTCCCCCTTAGCTTATGCCAGTTCCAGAATTTAATTTTTCTGATGGTTAGAAGCATGCTACTCATAGCCAGTTTAGTGACATCTGTATGCAGGTCAATATTGCTCTTCAGTTTCTAAGGTTCATTTGGCTTCCTGGCATACAGACAAGTTTGTATGCCAAAGTTTCCCCACTGCCAAAATGTTTTCCCGTTTTTTCTAAACCATCAGTAATTCGTTGTGAAATTATTTGTTACGATCAGCACCTACCTGTAACTATCATTCTGCTTATTATATCTCACTAAAGCAAAAATATCTGCCATATAGTTAAGGAAGTTAATCCAGTTCTAATAAAGATCACATGTATTTCAATAAACTTTTCTTTTTCCTGTAATACATTGCAGATTTAATAAAGGTAAAATATATTATTCAAGTCAATGCAAATATATAAACAATTCTAGACTACGCAAATTTTACTGTTTATAAAGAAGGTTCTATACAAAAATTTTGTTTGATCAGCAGTTTAAAAATCAAGCTACTACGACAGACACATCTCAAGACATACTGGAGAAGTTTGTTTTATTTGTATTTGACATATTTGTGATTAAAAATTCTTTTAGTTGATCAAGCAGTACTGATACTGAACTTTGTTTATACCAAAGCTTCCATAGCAGAAAAGATTCCAATTAAATAATTTAGCCAGCAGAATTATAAGAAAATTGAGAGAATGACTTAAAGTGCAAGTTATACTAAGGCTGATGCTATACTGAAGAGTTACACAGATGTGGTAGACAACTCTTCTTTAGGTTACTCTGATATGTAAAGACTTTTATTATTTTTTCAATCTTTATTCATTTTTCATTCACTCCTAGCAAGTGGATTCTAAGAACATTTAGTCTGCCTGAGAACTAGGTGTAGAATTCTTAAGCTTTGTGATAACTTTTTAAAACTCAGCAACAGAGTATAGATAGAAAATAAGAGTTTTCCTCTTTTCAACCATTTTTCCTCATTTCATTTTATCTAGTGTAACAGGTTAAGGTCTACAGATTACTACTACTGTGACCCCATGATAATCACAAGGGATTGGCTGCTGGATTTGGAATCATACAGTCTTCAAAATGTTTTTAACCAGAAGTCTGAAAAACACAGGCTGTTAAAAAACTGGAGAATATATGGTAAATGGTCTGAAGAATTTGACAAATACTGATCTAAAATACACAAATATTTAAAATAAACAGCATCTAAACACTGAAAGACTATATTGAGTAAAATGCCAAAACTTAACACCAAAATAATTTATATAACTAAGAGAAATATATCTATGAATTTATGTTTTTTGAAAAGGTATAAAATTAAATTTGTAAAATGATACAAACAAACGCTTTCAATAAAAACATGATTTAAAATTCACTTTTCTGCTTTTAGCTTATCTTCTAAGGGACTTAACAAACACTCTTTGATGTTGCAGACTTGGAAACTCCTAGTCAGGCAGCTGAAGGTGAAGAATGCAAGAATGCAACTGTCTTTGTAAAATAATTTTCTTTTCCATAAACAGCATGCAGTTAGGACTTAGAGCAGAATTAAAGTAATATTGATCTTAAAAAAAAAAAATCATTAGAAAATGCCAGGAAAAAGATACGTGTAAAATGAGAGCGAATCATGGATGGCTTAAATGCTGGAGAAGACTCTTCACCTTCCTGAAATATGATAGTGACAATGTCATTTCCAATATGTCGCTTCCTTTCTACCTGGAAAAAAAAAAAGGAAAAGAAAAAAGGAAAAAAGAAAGAAAAGGCAAAAAAAATAAACGAGATAGACACAGTGACTTACAAGACATAAATAAGTATCTTAGCAATTCTGTGACAGAGTAGTAAAACAATGTTCCTAAACTGCAAACAAAAATTACAGTCAGCATGACTGAGGGCAATATAACATCATTACCTAACTATAAGCAAGCAAACCTAGCAATGAAATGATGCATACAACAAGGCAGGTTCTAGAAGAACAAATATTACATATGTTTAGAAAAGCACTCATAGTTTCCGTAATTATTATTCACAAATCGGGCACGGAACATCAAGCACTCCAAAAAAGCAAATCTACCACATGAAATAAAAGGACAAAAAACTCTGGTGCTGAGTTACTCTTAAAAAAAAATTATCCTGATCGGACTCCATTTTCTTCTGTGATCTTATCATCAGTCCAAGCTAAAAGCATGAGAAAACTGACATAGAAACAGAAAAAGTACATTTTAATTATATCATCTAACTATATTACTATAAGAACGCATAATAAATAATAAACCAAATAATTTGTAAGTAATTTAGGTAAATCATTATGGATGTATCATGTACAGTAAGCACATATGCCTATGAAGCTTTTTTCTCCATCATAAATACAAAAAAGGCAATGAAAGACAGCACATTTGAACAAGAATCCACCTAGTTAATCTGTAGGTGTGACAGTACTTCTTTGCTGACAGGATGGTTACCAACATTAACATACTCACAAGGGGAATTTTGTTCAAGCTACACTAATTGCTACTCAAGCAGGAGTTACGTGTTATTTACACGTGAATATTCCTACAATTCACACACAAGGCTAATTTCCAGTTTTCCTAAAATCTTTGAGGTAATAGTTACAGCAGTGAAGCTCTTCAAGTCATCTGAACACCACACTTGCTCAATCACTTGTCAGTGAAGCAATTTAGATCTTCTTCATAAGTATCTTTTGTACCTTAATGGAGACGATAGGATGCATTATTTCTAATAAACATCATGATATTTTCAGCACTGGGTAGAATATTGAGGAAAAAAGCACACAAGTCTCAAGGCTCACAATTCTACAATATAAACAGACAAGAAATCCTTTATTTCTTATAGAGTTTTGGACTTTGTGATTTAACAAATAAATAGGGAAATAAAAAAGAGAGAGAACCACGTACCTGCTGCTTGTTCTCTCTAGAATATGGTAGCATGGTTGAAACATGGAACATAATTTCATGCCCTTGAAAAACTGTATAGATGGAACAGGTTCCTGTTGTATCATCTGCAAGGGAAGACAACATTTTAAGGAGAAGTATGTCCTCTAAGTTTTCTGAAGATCAAAAGATACTTCAAGTCCTTCTACCAAATCTTCTTCAGTTATCCTTTTCTGTCTGATCCATTTTAGCAAATGTCCACACTGCATGCTTCATGTGAGTCCAAACCCAAGTTTGCAACTAATCTGCATATTCACACTTAAAACCTACGACATCTTTCACCTTTCACCTACTCTCCTGATGGGTCTTCAAGCCACAATGTCCTACTATCATGAAGCAAGTAACATTTCAGGTTATTGTTCACCTCATTCCAACTTAAAATTAAACTGTTCACCTTGATAAAACATGTCATAACTGCCTTCCATACCAATTACTTAAGCTGACCTGACTCTTTCCTAGTGAAGCAGAGCATTCAGTACACATATGAGAAAGTCCGTTTTGGGATTGTTTCATAACTATGATATACACGGTATGTGCAGTATGCAAGAAGAAGAAACATTCAGAATGCAGCTCCACACCCGCCCCGCTCCCCCCCACCCCTCCTTTATTGCTTCAAGTGAGTTCTTACTTTTAGTGTCCAGTCCTCCTCTGTAGCCTGACCAGCCCTTCAAAGTAATTGTGTCACCCAGGAGATGCAAAAATCGTTGAAAGCTTTCACTTCCAGTTTCTATATGTGGGAGGGAGAAATGTTACCAAAAAAGCACACAGGTGGTAATTGATGATGTCTTAAAAACAATCAAAATAAGGAAATGGGTCCTGCTTCCAGGACACAAGTTTCAGCTGAATTAGTTTCCTTTCATGTCTTCCAAGCCTGCTGCCTTTCCAGAAACAGCATCCTAACCTTGCAGAACAGGCATCATCACATGACAATAAACAGTGCCATCTTTTGCTAACACCAATGCTGTTCAAGTGCATAGGAGAACGTGATCATGCTGTAAAAAGTGAAAGAACTACAAGCAGTGAGTTAATGAGTCGCCTCCTTCAACCACTGCCTTTTTCTAAATGTTATGTCACAGTCTATTTCCAGAACAGGTATTTCACTGTCTTTCAAGCTGTAACAGGAGGCTTCCTACAGCAACTTCTCACAGAATTAGAAGGCCCTGTGGTACAACTTTTCACCCAACGCATAAAACCCAACAAAATGACTGTTCATATAACCATTACCTCTTGCCTTGCTTCCAGCTGTAGGCACTATCTTCCTTTTTTTTAATTCAGACTAACAACACAATTAAGGAGAAGGTGAAAAACTCACCATTACTGAACATTTCATCATCTGTAAGCTGACCATCCTTAGCATAAAGGACTCCAAATTTAAAATTCACAGATCCCTGAGAAATAAAACCAAATATTGTATGATGAACACACAATCAAACAGAAGACCTAAAAATCCATTTCCTCTAAGGATTTTTATATATGTATCTTTGTATACATCCCACACACCAGAACATACACTTTATACCATCTCCTATATACCATCTCCTAATACATAATTTACTTTTAAAGTTTTACAGTATATCATAAAATTATTAATCTAAGTTGGTGATCTATTATTATAAGGTATTAAGTTGGTGCTTAAAGTTACTTTTGATATCACATTCTAAAAACATTCATTTTTTACTGTAAATCAACAACTGATTTCAAAGTCATCATAAGCACATCAAAATACAAAGCTGTATTCACTGGACAAGTCTGTGACCTAGAACTGGTTAAGTTTATTCTTACCTCTTGCTCTTCCAGAACCAGTAAATCCTGTAAACAAAAACAGTACCTTTAGCACACTCATATTAAAGATTCTACAAGGATGTGTTTATAAGTTTTGATTTGAAACAGCCAGTTCAATGGATAAAGACAGTTTAGGCAGCATTACGTATAATCAACCTTTTTAGCCACTACTGGAAAAAACAAGCTAGTAATATTTACACTTAATTACTTTTATTTCCAGAAAATAATAAAGAAAAAGAACCAAACAAAAAAAGTCACTTCCTACCTTTTGTATCTCAGGATGAAAAATTTCTCTCGGGCTCTTCTCAAATTTATCAAGGCTCATAGCACTGAAATGCAAAAGAAATAGTGCTTTATAAGGCAAGTACACTTCAGTGCTGAACTGCCAATCGATTGCGGTTACAAAATGAATTGTTCAAAGAGCCTCTCTTAAGTGGAATGCTTCTTTCCATGGAAAGAAATGCCATTTCTTTCCCAAAATACTAGCTTCCAGCACTTCCTAAACTTCTTTCATATCTTAAAAACAGAAATTAGTAAGACCCTGTGAGGAGATCAGGTTTAAATTTATTTACTTATAAAGCACAAAGCTCTACTACATCATCCTTTGTTTTGGCTTTAAACATAATTGCCGCAATCATTTTAGGAGGGCTCAATAATCAATTCTATTTTTTGAGTTCTCTCTCTTTTTAAATAATTTAAGGCAAGTCAAACAAAAAATGAGAAGTTCAACATCAAATTCACACAGCAATGATTCACAGGCAGAACAGAAAAGGTATTCACATAAAAAGCAAGATCAACTGCCTCAATAAACAGAAATATCTAATTCATAGCATTTTTTCTTAACTCATACTTCTGCATTTACTATTGTTTTATGTCCCTTCCCCCCACTCCGAACATTAGAGAACTGTACACCGTGTCATGGAGTGTCAAATGCAATATACCTGGGGCATGGCGAACTAACACAGAGGTGAAATGTTTCACTGGTGCTTTTGTTAGATCACAGTGCAGAGATGATTTTCTTTAGTTCCTTTTGAAAGGTACTAAAGTGTTCCAAAGAATTTAGAAAAAAGCCATTTATTAATGCAATCAAAATTCTTTGAGACAGTCTGTACCTAGATTCACATCAGGTGTGAACAGGTTGAAATGTCAAAGGACTATCAATCAGGCCTGAGGGACAGCTAAAAAACCGTAAAAGCAAAAAACAAAAAATTGTCAGGAGTTTTCAGTCCAAGCTGAAGCAGGCAAAAAGGAGATGGCATTTATGCAACTGACTGCATGTGGCACAGACCCTGGGAGAAACAAGGTCTGAAACAAGCCTACCATCTTCCTCTGTAGAATGCTGGAGCATCACAGGATGGAACACATCAGGGTGTTTTAACCACAGAGTTACAACCCCAGCTAACAGACGACAGTTTCCCCACCCTGGGATGCCTGACAAAATACACACTTGTGGGTGGAGCAGAGAGAGAGGCTGGGTTGGAAAGGGATGTTAGGAAGAGTGACTTCAGTGACTGGTTGGCAGACATGGAAAATCAGATGCTTAAGCAGGTCAAGAATGCAGACAATTAGGAACACTATTCAAGCCAAAACGGTAGGCGTTTGAAGAGGGCACTTAGCTCAGCTTGATGAAGAAGATGAAAGGTATCTCAAGTGTTTTCAACTCACCATCTTGACACTCCAAAACAGAGCCCCAGCCCAGGAAATCAGATTTAAAAAGTGAGGCTCAAAGGCCTGACAGCCTCTCAGGCAAATTCAGTAGTCTGGGACCTCTCATAAATCTTGTCCAGTAACATCCAGATCTGCTGGTAGTGACTTCACAGCAAAACACATGGTCTGCTTCCAGAATTCTCCTTCCACATAGGCACTGGCAATGTTAACCGGTGGCCCGGCTTCAATCAAACAAGAGACATTTGTTCCTACTCTATATCGATTACAGGTTTGAAAAACCTGCAAATCACTCAATTATCTGGTACACACTACTTGTTTAGTAAGAGACACTTTTAATGGGTTCCTAGAGAAGCTAAAACCCTTACAGAAGATCCATTTAATGACATTGTCAGCGAGGGATTTGAGAAAACGCACCACATGATGGGATTGTAAAAACTGCAGATTAAATTTGAATGAATGCTTTGAAAACCAATGCTCTGACATTTCAGCTGACTAAATTGTTCAAAGAAATAGAAACAGTGTTGGGTTTGCTCACTTAATATTCTCTTCTACCACAAAAGAGGCAGGGCAGAGTACAAGCATGCTCATACAGACTCTAACTGAGAGTAGGAATTTTCTTGGCTTCACTGTGCATAACACACCCGTAGTGAGACCTAGATGAAGACAATCAGCTAAAGAAATAATTTTTGGCATCTTAACTGCTTGCTTCCTCCTGCTAGGGCCACATATTAACCACCAGTAAAAATCTGCTATTCCTTAGCTCTTTTAATTGTCTAATTTTAAAAGATATTTTCTCTCCATTATTGCAGTTCCACTTAGCACCTGTTTTCCAATTAACTTGAAAATTGTCTCTCTGCTGAAGAAAAAGTGGTAAGAATTTCTCTCCATTATAAGTCTTCACTTTGCCTGTTCAAGAACAGGCTTTAAAACCACTTTTTGCTGCCTTCAATGATTAGGACTTGCAAAACCATTTTTACAGACTTATCATGAAAACCATGAAATAGAAACTCTGAGTTTCAGGAGAAGGTATACAGGCAAATATCTAAACTGGTAACTTATTAGTAAATACATACCTTAATATAGATTTCACTGACAATGTTTTCGTGGGACTGTAAGGGAGACATATTTTCTGAGTACCCTGTAAGCAAGAAAAGCTAGGATATGTTATAGGACATACCAACTTTTTCTGCATATTCAAATAGGAATATTAATAAAATAAAAAAGGAAGAAAACCAAGGTAATTTTGCTTAGCCACATTTACTGCTGATTTAGAGAAAAAAAAATCATGGGTGTTGCAAAGAAAAAAAAATCGAGCCGTGCATGCCTACAGTAGAGTTTTAAATCAACTGCTTGGATAAAAGACTCTCATGGAATATTAAGCGGAAAAAAAGCGAAAACAGCATCAGACCTCTCTATTTTCTTACCATTCTACAAGAAAATCCTAAAAGCAGTACAAAGTTATTGCCTAAACTGATCACAGGACGTAATCATGAACAATTTAGGCATCATTTCTTAAAACAGCAGATGTTTGAACAATTAGAAAATCTGACATTACAGATTTCTGTCAAAAAGTTTAATATAATGTTATCTACAAATTTAGCTTTGTTTTATCTACTACAGTAGAATTAAATGTTCTTATTATATAAAATGAAAACACGTAATAAATACTGGAATTCTAGAGAAAGAGGAAAAAGCATATGATAAACATATCCAAAACAAACAAACAAAAGTCAGAACAGCAGTTAAGTATTTGTTTCTTACCGTTTTTCTCCAAAGTATTGAATGGTATTGAGGAATGCGCTGTTTATTTTGGTCAGACAGTACGACAGACAGAAAGAAAGGGTTCTTCTCCGCATCTGTACCTATATAATTCTGATGAACTGTTGGGAGAAAAACGAGCAGCACTATCAATCCTAAGGAAGACACACCCACTCACTTGTGTGCAGAATCAAAGTGACGTCTGTAAATATATACATTCATACATAAATATATGATTGTCTGCATAAATAACTAAGTACTTACATACAGACATGTAAAAAACCCACCCCAAGAGATAAGTACAGCATTCAAAGCCAAGAAGGATTTCAAAACATCCCTTTTTGGTAGCAGGCGTTTCACTTCTTACAGACACCCATCCTCTGTTTTTAGGTTAAAAACACATGAAACAAGGACTTGTTTCACGTACAGGACAGAAAATGTTTTAATACTAAATTAACACCACACCTTTTTCCATGTTGAAATAATAACAATTCAAAACTACGGTACATTTTCATCGGTCCAAATTCCAATCCATCCGCAAAAAAACAATTACCTTTCCCTAAAAAATACTTGAAGTACCATCTTGTATGATACTCTGGGTTTTCCAAATGCACATCCGTTCTGTGCCATGTACCTGGAGCATAGTCTGTATTCTGAAATAGAATTGGGAGATGGTTACGTTAAATGCCAAGTGAAAAAAAGAGGACAAAATATAGGCAAAAGCAAATAGAGACTGGCTGATTCACCTGAAATTTTAGCTGCACACCTGCTTTTTAAAAAGCAAGGATTTTTCTGAAGTCATTTGGTGTGTGGCTGAAAAAAAAAATTCTCCCTCTCATTTACCCTTTTTTGCAATTTCTCTCTAAGTACATAAGTCTTGCCCTAGTGTACCACTTCTATGGGTAATATCTTGGAATGTCAGTGAAAAGAAGGCCTTTGAATGTGGAATTTGAAGACAAACATTTTTAAAACTTAAATAAATTCATGCCTTCACGTTTAATTTTCTCAATTCTTCCCAAATTACTCCTCAAAGTCTCCTTGCTTGACCAAAGCATGCTTTGGAAGTTCTCCAGTCCTGTTTTTCCTAAATTAAGGTAAAATCCCAAGCATGCCTCAAGTCCTTTCCCACTATGAATTAACATGTGAAGAAAACGCCGTTCTCCATATTCATTCACCACGTGGCCGTTCATCACCCACTCTAAAATCTGTCCTCGATATGAGCTAATCGGCTTTTGAACGGCATGAAACTGAGCTAAAAAGACAGAGGACCAAACATGATCCCTCAAAGAATCAATGCAGAATAGTTAGATTGCTTTCAACTCTGCAGCCAGGGCTGATGCAAGCAGATGATCAGTAACAGTTTGCTGTTACTATTAGTTCAATACACACTTTACCAAAACCTTACAAGTATTTGTAGAATATGAGGTCTTCTTTCTTCCAATACTAAGATGGTATTTACAAATAACAAATTTTTGCAAAGGAAGATAAAACATGAAGGTAAGTGGAAACCTCAGTGTCAACTGGAATAGTTGCAGGGACCCATTGCGAGTTTAGCAGCAAGAAAGATGAAGGGAATGACTCTCTGAGGCTCTGCTCAACTTCTTTCTCTCTTATTTAAAGATAAGCACAGCTGCCAGAAGACAGCTAAGAGTCAAAAAAATGAAGCTAAACCTCATCACGCCAAGGAGCAAAATTTAAAGCACAGAGGTCACCTTGAACATCATAGTACCAACAGGACAGCACATACATAGAGTGATAAACTAGAGACTGGGAAGTGGCATTCAGAGGTATTTTTCTCCTAACATGATCAAGTGAGCAAAAACACTACCAAAACGAAACAAAATGCCAGAATTTTCAAAGTTCTCTTCCTTAGTAAATGACTGCAAGTGCATCTTCCGCAGGTGAAAAATAACTGAAGCTGCATAATTTTTTCAGCTTTCTGTGAGTATTTTTGAGCACTTACCTCACCAGAGGAGCCATTTTCTACACGGAACCGTCCAGCTCTTTGAATGGCTCCATCAGCATCACTAGATATAAGCTATAAGAGAGTTTAACACAGAGGTTCTATTTCCAAAAATAGCCATACGATCAGCAATCAAAGCCTACTACCATTTCTTTTTGTTCCAGGCATCATGACTCCCCACAGAGAAGGGATCAGTCTAGCTATTACCAATTTGACTAAAGATTTTGAACGACCCAGTAAGAACTCTAACAAGGCATGAATGAGATGCTACTGTGGAAAACATGAAGCAAGAAAAGTTAGGTATTAAACATTTAGAAATTTGAAAGGGCAACAAGAACTTTTAAACATCTGTACTCCAAAAATGACACACTTTCATAAAATGCTAGCAGAACTTTTAAGAAAAACAGCCAAGAAACAAGACCATTCATGTGAACTTAACATGAATTTATAAGTATAAATAACTAACTAACTAAATAAATAATATATATAATATATAATATTATTTTATATATATATATATATATATATAATAAAATAATATTTTCCAGCAGAAGATTTTAAGCACGAGGAATGAAAGAGCCTCTTACCAGAATACAGTTTACTTGCATTTTTGGATTTAAACACCGTGTCTTTTATGCAGAATGAATAGAAAGGAAAAAAAGATAGCTGGTGCTCCCACAAAGCCACTTCCAGCAACTAGGCCACCAATTTACACTCAACTTACAAACACATTTGTAAATATACTATCCAAGTACTTTAAAAATCCAACTATAGCTAGTGGAAAACTTGTGATTTCTTCCCACAGTAACACAGCTGCAGTTAATTTTCTTAACTCCTCCCCACCTCTGCTATCCTACAGTAAATTTATGTAATTTCATCATGGCCTTGTAATCAGAATGACAGTGTTTTAACTGCTGACACATTTTCACAGTGGAGAAGAAACTTATACATGAGAAAAATGAAGTGCTCACTTAATCTTTGAGTTTCAAGAAAATACAGAATAACTGATAGATTCTACGGAACTGTTTCCGAAATCCAAATTCTGACTAGTTCATTCAGTTTTAAGCTCTCTCCCACTATTATGAGTCACATACATATAAAATTACATACAAATATATGTACACATGTGAGCATGTATACAGTTTATATCTTACATAACTGCAAGTACTTCATTAAATACTACCCTAATATTTTGCCATCCTCAGATTCTAACAGGAAAAAAGGCTCCATTTCCATCTGAAGGTAAACACAGTATTTATATAACATTGCCTTTCCTGTTACAATGAAATAATAAGGTAGTAAAAAGATCTCCTATCATGGGTCTGATGTACACCTATTCAGAAGCCGCTTTATATTAGCTTATAACTTTCAGGTCTAGGTGACAAAGTATATTTTCCAAACTAGATCCAACTTTTTTACTTGGAAATGAAAACTACTGGAGCTTTGCATTATAAACTGAAGGACAGGCTATGTATACTTACAAGCTCCACAGATCCGTAATGCTTTCTGCTAAACTCTCCGCGTCTGCAACCCAGATCTTCAGAGACAGAGCTGGAATAGAAAGACTTCATCAGTGCACACAAGTCAACTAGCCTTACATTCCCTGCAACCCTATACCCTGCCGTTAAAAACATATCATTTCTGCTGAACAAGTCTTACAGCATATAAAGTCATTGCTGCAAGGAATACTTCTTACAGCATACACAATTTTTAGCAACCATTGCAGTCTGGCTATCACATTACTCCCAAAGGAAATGTCTGTGTCCTGACTGGAAGCAAAAGCTATGATTAAATTAAATACTTATGCATGATGCTACAGAGACAATCTCATAAAAACTAAGCATCTTAGCTTCAATTTACACACAGGTAAGATTCACATTATCACACTATGTGCATAAGCACATATACTCCCTAATAAATTCTTGCCTGCATACCTCTTTGGCTCTCCATTCTCAGTTACCACCAAGATTTGTACTCAACTCTATGACATATCACATCTGCTAATTTAAAAAATACACTGTCGTTAAAATCAATTGTTCACAATAATTTTCTTCATTGCAATACATCCTTCCTCGGTCCTGATCTACATGAGAAAAACAGCTGCTCCAGTTATGACAATTTTAGAATACTTTTTTTCCTATTAAGATGAACCGCCAGCACTGAAGAGGTTAGTTCATCAGTGGCTCACATTAGCTGGGCTCAATAGTTTAACATTTACTTTCATTGCAAAGTATTTAATACAGATGCACCTTTATTCACATGAATATACCTAACCAGCCTAAATGCATTTGTACAGCGTCAACACAGTATATTCCATCGCTCTTTCCCATTTGTCTGGAAACACAGGTGCAGTCCTATAAATGAACAGTAATGACAAAGAGGAGAGAGAACTAGCTACCTGCCATTTCAAGAGAAGCTCCTACAAAACAGTCCTGAAAGTTGCAAAATGAAGCACAGTTAAACGCATTTGCAAATCTAAACATAGACTTTTTGGGATCGTAGAGTCGAATCACAAGTTTTGTCTTTCAGAAGTTCGACACTGGAAAGCACTTTACTTTGTGGGTCGGGAGGGTAGTGGCAGAAGGGGGTGATTTTGCAAATTGCACCTATGTGATCAGAAGGATGCCCCTTGGGCTTGCCATTCTCCTTTTCATCTATATGTTTACTTGTCGGTATCAGTCAACCTACTTTCATTTAAGAAAGAGTCTCGAGCACTAATGCAGTCAGCAATCATGTAATTCAAGTGATATCACCCAGCGCTATCTGCTTGCATGAGCGCAGCGCTGAATACGCTGCGAAACCGACTCTGAGGACGCTCGTCCGGCTCCGCCCACACCACCTGCAGCAGCCCGAGGGAGACGGCTGCAGCTTGGGGGCTCCCGCTGCTCCGCTAGCCCGAGGGCCGGCCGCTTCACACCGCGGGAGCGTCCAGCACCGTTCGCCCGGGCAGCCCCTCCAGCCCCGGTCCGCGGAAGCAAAGCACCGCTTCACTCTCCGCCATCGCCGGTCGCCAGCGCGCCGCGCCCCGCCCCACCCGAGCTTAGCCCCCGCCTCCGGTACCGCTGAGTGAGGCCGAGGAACCGGGTGGACGCCCCTTCGGCGCTGCTCAGCTCCATGCGGGCGGCCAGACGGAGGCTTCACCCCTCCAGCGTCACTCCCGCGGCTCCGTCCCGCGCGGGAGAGGCGCCAGGAGCTCCCCGCGCACATCCCGCTACCCCGGAGCAGGGTCCCGCGCGCCCGCCCCGACCCGCTAACCACTCACACGCCGCGTCGGCCGCCGCGTCGGCCGCTGCGCCACCGGCAGGGCCCGCCGGGAGTTGTAGTCTCGGGCTGCGAGCCGTCCTCTGCCGCCCGGAGCTGCAGTCCCGCGAGGGGAGCGGGTCCTTCGTGCCTGTGCGGGGCGGGACTATGGCCAGCAGCGTCCCTCCCGAATGCCGGCTTTGTAAACATCGAGGTTAAACATCGTTTCACACATCTGCTAAGAGTTTTCCGTGGAAAGTACACCTATTCGATATGCATGCAAGTAGCAGAAACTAGTCAGTTCCAAGACAGCCAAGCGGATAGGTCAGATTTGCTGCGGAATGCTGTTCTCAAGTCCATGTGCTTTCCACAATGCTTTCCATTTACACTATATGACTGAAAGTGAGCTTGCACGGTGACTCACCTGCCAGATGAAAAACAAAGGACTACAAGACACATCTACACAGCATTGTACTTAATACTGAAAAAAGCCAGTCATCAGAGTTTGTCACAGATCTATTATTATAATAAAAATTTTATTTAGAAGCATGAAAATAGAAGTGCCACAATAGCATTGTCTGAAGTGTAGTCAGCGTGCCATTTCATACCAACTGGACATGATGCAGTGGAGAATTTACATGCTTGACTTTCAGCTGTATTGACCAAGCGAGTGAGCCGTGCAGCAGTGGAGAGCGAGCTGTTGTGGTGGGTCTGTGAGCGCTGATTCCAGTCGCAGTGCAGCTGCATCCTCCAGCCTCACGGTGATCTCCGTGCAGCAGGTTCATAGGGAAGGGATGAGACTCTGCACTGGCTGAAGTGCAGGAGCAGAGGAGGAACGAGGCAGAGGGCAACCTGAGCACAAGACGAGGCACCATTCTTGGACAGACTACCCCTTTACTGTGGGGCAGCCACCAGCCTGCAGGAGCAGGGGAGGGACTTCAGCCATTTGAGGGGGGTGCCTTCCCTTTATTCTTTTAGCAGAAACCCCTTTCAGGGGACCCCTTTCATCCCTCAGCAGGAGTCTGAAATAACAAAAAAACACCCTTGTTCCTCCCTTGCCCTATTCCACCCCCCCCACCCCAGGGATGGAGAAGCAGCAACATTAGAAAGAGAGCATGACTCCTCAACTCGTGTCCCAAACACGGACCCCAGGCCAGGCCCATACACCACAAAAGATTAAAAGGGGAAAACAAAGGCAGAAAAGCCTCTGTAGCTTCCCTGAACAATTCTCCAAGCCCCATCGGCTCACCATTGGTCTTACCTCAGTCATCTCCCACATTCTCTCGGTCCTCAGGGTCATTCTTCCTGCCAAGCCTGTTCATCCCAGGGGAGTTGCTGGCTTGGCTAGAATTGGTTTCCCAGTAA